>NC_051433.1:4851706-4894009 GCF_001649575.2 Kryptolebias marmoratus
CACACAACCACCCCCCCCTCCCCTGCAGCCTCTCTGTGTGAGACGAGCAGAGGGGAGGGGGACAGACACATAGAGCTCCACTGCATTCATAAATAACATTTTAACACCAAGCACTAAGTTTATAACAAAGCAATCAGTGTCTAAACAGTGTGTGTGATTTGGGAGAACAATTTTCTTGCAAGTCTTGTTGGTACATAAATGACTCAGACCACACAAGAAAAATGTGATGATGAACAGTCAGAATAAAAAAGAAAAATAGTACAGCTGAAAAGTCTAATAAACTACAGTTTAAAGTCTAACTCACTTTTAGGTGAAAATATGTTTTTACATCATAAAACATGAAATTTAGAAAAATAAAAAATATAAATTTTGGAAAAATTCCAATTTTACTGGGCTAAACAGTATATTTGAAGTGTACTTTACTGTGATATTGTTTTATACAATAGCCTACATTAGAATAAATACTGTCAGTTATTTTAAGGGAAAGTTCAAAACAAAGGAAAGAAAACTTTCTATACTGCAGTGTCTTTCAGGTTTGAGACTGTATGCTCAGGATTTTGTTTGAACTGTGATTGAATGCGCCTCAATGCATCAATAATCATTTTCTAATTGCATTGAAACCTCTGAATCATAATCAAATCAAATTATAAGGTGCCTAAGGATTTCCATCCCTAGTATTCGAACTGAAGAAGTCCTTTGGGTGAGGGTGGAACGTCCTTAAAGAAACGAGAAAGAAAGTCCGACTGCCTTCCATTCAAACAGTTAGAGTTGCCATGACCTGAATGAATGAGAATCGACACTAACAACTGAAGCATTTCAAACAGAGATTTCATGGCTGCAGGTACATGCACATGTGGAGCTAACTAGAGAAATATTTTTCTATTGCTCTCTTTTCTCAGCATGAGAAACTCAATTTGGCAAATTGCTTTGCATGTTATTGCATCACATAAAAATCCTTGCATATAAATGATTTTGACACGGTAGCTCAACCAGGAATCAAAGAGAATGAACCAATTTTCAAACAAAACGGTCTATATTTAGTTCCTGTGGTTTAACAAGGGTATTTTGAGAAAGCAATTGACCTCCAAAACAGCATGAGGCAGCTTGGAGGTGGAAGGGATTTTTTTTTCTGTGTGTGTGTGTTGTTGTTTTGTTCTTTTTGCCAATGGAACCAAAGTCTCTGTACTCTGTGGAACAATCCCTCAACCTTTAATTTAAAATTGACAAAAAACACAAACAGCACTTTCCTTTGCTGTGATTTAGACTTTAAGAGCAGCTAAATATTTGACGCATAAAAAAATGTTTCGAAAAGTTCTGTTAAAACACAACTGAAAGGCAAATGTGTACTAAGCAAAAAAAAAAAAAAAGATGATAATTCTTATGGCAAATGTGGGAAGAGAGCAGTGTGCACTACAGGGTAGCATGAGCAGCTGGTCATTGGGCTAAAAACAGAATCCTATATAGTTGTCCAAGCACAAAAATCTTCCCAGATTAAGAGGAAAGCCAACAATATACCCCTGAGGAAGCCAGAGATGTGATTTATAGTTTTAATGATAGACAGGACTACTGTATGGCCTGTTGGAAATAATAACAGTCTGTTTCATTTAGATGGAAGGAGTGGATGGAGGCCCTGGTCTTGAGAAACCTGACTTAACTTATCTGTCAGCACGAACTGGGCTCATTAAGATACTGTACAGCACTCACCACTGTATAACAGCTTTTTCCTATGTGTTAAATGAATTGCCAATGCCAGTTTTAACAGGAAATAAGCTTTGTGGACACTGAGGCGTGAACTAAAATCCTAGAAAAAGACCTCTTTTATTCTTTTCTTAGGTGTCAAAGGTAGCTTGGCATCCTGCCCCAGTTATGCAGATGTGTTATTAGTGAAAGGGCCATTAAAAAGATTTACATGGTGTGAATGTTAGCACTGAATTCTAAAAAAGAAAGTCCAGAATTCAGATGATTTTCACGGAGAGGTGCGTTAGGGTTCTAAGTTCAGCATCACCTCATTAAGGCTGCAGAGCGCTGAGTTTTCTATGGCAAAGAAAGATGAGCGAGGAAGCTGGGCAGTTGATTTTGGCAAAGAGCAGTGGAGTGTGAAATACAGTACTACACATACAAACACACAGAAAGCAGAGCACTCGCATAGCACTGGCTGTTGACAGAATGATACAGTATGGTGTTCCCAAGGGCCTCAAGCAGGATGTGCGATGGTAATCTCTACACAGCCAAGCCGTGTTATCAGTCAGTGTGACTGAACTCGTCCACACAGCCCACGGGCAACAGCCAAAAACTAAATTAAAGTGATGCAAAACTTATGTGACGTGTGTCTGAAACTCTTTCAGGTTCTTGAACAACACAATAACTACCTTTGACAGTTATCATTTCTCAAAGCAGACTTTCACTTTTTTCATTTGTAGTTCAGTTGCTTTATCTTATGGGACACAGAATTTTGTCCTTTTTGACACTAAGAAGTATTACACTTAAAGCAATACCATCATTAGTATTTTAATCCAGTAACCTCAATTTTAAAAATAAGCAAATTTAGAGGAAAAAAATGTAAATGTCGCTATTTATAGACAAAATGTTTTTTTTCTACATGTTAGCATTTGAAAAAATGTGCTTCTGCTATATTAAGTAATTGTTTGTGTATTCCAAAAAGTTAATGGAATAAAGAAAACACAGATTTAGATTTTTCAGTGACCTTTAGTTTAAGTTACAATGATTAGCAATGATTAGAATAGTGTTTATTACAAAGTTAAATAATCCTCATACTTAAAATACATTTTTTCATATAAAGTGTTATGAAACCAACAACTTAACACTCAAACAACAGTGCACATTAGCTTCCAGTTACTATCATAGACTTATGTATTTAAAATATTGTTCGGGTCACCTTAAAGTGTTTTTTTATTCTTCTTTTTCTGCCGAGCATCAAATAACATCTGTAAAACTAGTAATATTTTAGGTTAATCGTAGTGTACTCTCAGCAGAAATAATTTAGCTCTAAGAGACATAAATAACTATGAACCGGAAAAGTCACAAAAGCATTTTTTTTGTAAAAGAAACCTGACCACTAACATAGGCTTGAAGGGTTTATAAGTACACTTTCCCTACTTTCCAAATCCCTGACAACCTAAAAGGACCTGTTTAACAGATCAGTAAATTTCAAACTTTGCCGTGGAAAATTCTGTAAATGGAGGTCCAGTATTTTTAAAAGCTGCAGCTGAAGAGACCATGAGTGTGACTCAAAAATGTGTAGTTGTACTTGTGACACCCATCTATCAATCCAATCATTTTAAGTGCTTTATAAGCACTCTGATGTGACTCACTGAGTGCCGTCAGAATACCTGCAGCAAAGTTAGACAGGGATCACTTTTTATCAAAGTGACAGCTTTTCAGATACCACCATTAATTGAGTTGATGGAAATCTCAAGCCTCCCACGCATTGCCTACAAGCCATCCGATGAAAGTAGATAATTAAAAATGCACAGAGATCATGGAAGAACATGAAGAAATCCTGTATTTGACAAATGTGTTGTTCCCGGTTTTGCAGGAAAGACTATGTTCTCTACCTCTCTTTTCATTCATGATCTAAAAAGGTCCCATAAGACCGGCATGTGAGTGTATTAGTTAAAAAAGTAAAACATCTCCCCAGCTTCAAATACACCTAAATGGATGTGTGGGTGCAACAAGACTAGTTTTCCCTTTTAATTTGTCCTACATACGTTGATATCTGTGGTAGTCAGGAGAGCAGCCATCTCCATGCCAACCAATTTGACTGGGAGAAAAACCAAATATCAGAGGAAGTGGGTCAAACCAGCTGAAAGACAGAGTGAGTATAATGCAAAAACAAATAACAAAGCTATAGAAGACATCCATAAAGTTGAAGTTTGAGTTAAAAATTAGAACATGTTGCAGGGCACATTTATCTGTAAATCTGTGTGAATGGCAGCTACCTCTTTTTTATTGCGACGGCACGTCTTTGTTTCACTGATAAAAAGATCCCGCCACAAATTATGAGCTACGTGATCAAAGTCTGACAAACAAACGTAGTTTATGACCTAATCTAGGCTCTTTTACAGACCCTTTCATCCTCTGAAAAAGATGCTTTAAAAGCTGTTGTAAATTCCTGTGCAGAAGCTCTGGGTCCTTATTTTTAACAGAGTGGTGATAAGATTTAACTTCCTCAGTTAAGTGCTGCATTTTTGACAAATATTAGAAAGGACTCTTCAACAATAAATTTATCAGAGTTTAGGTCTGAGTGAATTTGTACAAAAATATCAGGGGTTAAAAAACAATACAGTAAATACAAGGTATTGTGCAATTAATTGGTTTGGAGATCCTAACAATTTTGTGAATAACAGTAAACCTAATAACAACCAGTCCTCACTGTGAAACACAAATTAATAATTCAGTTAACTGCATGATAGAAAGAAATGGAAAGACACTACAGAATGTGCTATGGTACCTTCCTCAGATCTCCAGTGACTCTGTCAATAGTTCTCTGATATTATTTGATTTATGGATGACTAATCTCTTTCTGTTTCTTCACCAGTGCTGAAATGTGCTTGAAATCACAACATTTGTTCACGAGCAAAATATTATTAACATAAAACGTCTAAAAGCTTGCTTTCTGTATGTTTTGGAGACATATCAGGACTGTTCTGAGGTTTACTAACAGCCCACTGCTGCACGGCTTGAAGACTGCAGCAAGAGCCTTCCCTAATTAGTTTTGCATGTCATCATATATCAAACAAATCTATCTCAAAACCACCTTACATGCCACACATTTCTTTTCTTGGTGCACATTTAGTTTCTGGGTCAAGCACTACGGGAAGAAGTAATAGGATCCTTGGACTTCCTCATGTTTAATGATAAATCTGACTCATCTGAGACTGTAAATGTTTTATGAAGTTTAAATAAATGAACAGCTTCTTCTCACCGCAAAGTTGCATGTAGTTTTCACAGGCTAAGTTGTGATTACAAGCAATAATGAAAACGGGAGAAACTTCCTGTATGTTTGGTAAATTATTTTTCAAAAATATATATGTATATTTTAAGATTTTAGATTTTATTTTACAGCAACTTCACAGAAAGCAAGCCTGGAAAAAGCTTTTAAAACATTGTTTATTTTCAGTAATTGTAGATTCTGGAGATGCAACTTAGCTAAACATTTTAATGAGTTTTGTTGCTCTGTAAGATTTGCCACTGGGACTTTGTTGATGGTTAAAGTAGAAGTAATATTAAATAGCAAATATAAAAAACAATATCCATATGTGCTTGTTTCATTTTTCAGTATGTTTGAAATAGCAGTACACTAACTGGCCTTTTTGATAGTTCACATATTTCTGTTTGCAGTATATGGGATAATATGTCAAATCTTGGGTCATTCCAATGCATTTCGGTGTTTTTAGCTGGTGTTGTACCTTGCCCTGTATTTTAACCCTAACCATCTGGCATGCACTCTGGCTATTTATACAGAGTGCCAGGAAAACATGCAATGCAAGCCAGTGAATGAACAAGGAAACTGGTTCCTGGATGAAAGAGTAACCTTGCTTTGGAGATACAGGCTCTGATTCACAGCAAAATCCTTCATAATAACACATTTCCATGAATACACACCTTGAATATTGCACTGTATAACATTTGAGAAGTTATTTTGTGAAGTTATGTCTAATGCATGCACCAATAGCAAAACTATTTGGTCAAGTATATTTGTTTCTGCTCCTGACAGAGTTTTTTTTTTTCATTATTATTATTGCTAATGAACAGCCAATATTTACATTGGCGTGAAGGTCAAATCAAAGGAACAATACATCAGAACTCTGAGCATTTAAAAGTTAACATATTACAGTAAAAGTCTTCTATTTAAACATAAAAGTAAAAAATATATATTTTTACTCTAAACAACATAATGTACAACCATATTAAGTCCTCTTTTATTGTATAAACCATACAGTTGTCATGTTACAAAAAAAAAAAGAAAATGTCTACATGTTCTCAACCACATCTAAGATGGGAATAAATCCACAGATCTATTAAAGATCTTCTATTAAAACATGCACTTGTAACACAAAGTGTTAAATTTACCTGGAGCTATATTTGATTGGCAGAGTCCCCACTAAAAGTCATTTTGCAATCAACAAATAAATCAAATGGATTTTTTTTTTCAAACTGATACTGGGAAATCTTCCATGAAAGTCATTCACACATAACCTCAACTACAAGCTCTATCTTTTCTGTCCTAATGATTAGTTATCTGTTCTGCTTCCAGTTACAATGTCTCCTGCACAGGTGTCATGAGGAGGAATTTGAACAGTGTTATTGATGTGTGAGAGGTCAGACTAGGAGAGTTGATCTCTTGCCAGTCAATACAACCTGTCTGCCAACAAAGTCATCAGCTTAGAGCTGTTTCTCTGTCTGGGCAAACACTGTAGCCTCCACCCCCACTTTCTAACAAATGCATACACAGGCCAGCCCATCCACCTTGCAGACCTTGTGCTAATAAATCAATGGCCCAGTATACTTAGCCTGCATATATATTTTCACTTTTTGTTGCTTAGTGTTTGGGGATGAATAATATTTTAGTTGAGCGGTTGTAAATAATGTGTGTGCTTTAAAAATGATGAGGTAGGTGGGGAAATATGCTTAATGTAGCTGAGCAACCTAAGCAGGTTGCCTATTAAAGATGATATCATATACCAATAAAGCAAAAAGGAAGGCTAGATCTAAGGGTGTAATTATGTGTATTAATGGGAATTCTTATATTTTACAATGCCTGCAGTCATGTGGGAAAGGTAAAAGAAGGGTACTGATTTATTCTAATTTGGCAGCACACCACAGACACACTGTCTGAACTCCTGCTTCTATTCTTGCCTTTGTCCTTCTCTTCTTTATTACTGTTTCCTAAAAGCCACCATCTTTCACCTGTTTCATACTCTCTAAATTCCTCTCTATCTTATAGGTATTATTTCCTTCCTGCCTGCACCTCTAAT
Organism: Kryptolebias marmoratus; assembly: GCF_001649575.2. Taxonomy (NCBI): domain Eukaryota; kingdom Metazoa; phylum Chordata; class Actinopteri; order Cyprinodontiformes; family Rivulidae; genus Kryptolebias; species Kryptolebias marmoratus. The sequence continues at coordinate 4,858,705 of NC_051433.1, forward strand.
TCCTTTATTGCACCCACTAAAGACACCTAATTTTCAGTTGTAAAACCTTATATTCTGTGTCCCAAAGTGGCTGCCAGTGTACTTCCAAAAAGCCATAGTTGTTTAACCATCAGCACCCCATCTGTGTTTTTTTTTTGTTTTTTTTTTCTGATGAGGACCACACATTTCATGGAAGAGAAAAGCCAAAGAGATCACACGGGAGGTAAGGCTTCTTGGTAGATTCCAGACCTGTGAGCTAGTTCCTACCCCATTCTGACTTTGGGAGAGTTATGGTGGGGTCACAACCCCCAGGAGGTCTATAAAGCAGAAAAAAAGGAGGCAGTGGAAGGCAGTTCCTCAGCCATATGCCTTCTTGACTAACTGTGTTACTTTTGGCACCATTACTGCATCTAATCACACAGAAATACAGCAACAACATGCCATAGAATAACCCAAATATCACATTCAGTACAGGCACCCCTAAAGCCCCTGCAATCAACATCCTCTTAATCAACGACCACAAGTCACAATGGAAATTGTGTTGGTCTACCATTAGGGCACCTTAAGGACTTAGTGTTAGTCAAACTAACATACACTAGCAGATATCGGATACCAGTGGAGCACAAACACAGAGCTAATGGTTTCATGGTGGTCAGCTGTGAATGAAGACAGAAAGCAAGTAATGGATGGGGAGTGAAAGGGGGAAAGCTAGAAAAAAGACAAGTGAAGCAGGACAGCACTATCTTGGAGACTGTTTATATGAGAAAAAAGAATTATTGTGACCCTGAACTGTAGCTGTCTTCAACATGTTTACTCTAAATCATAAGGAGCCCATTGTTAAAAACGGCAATATCTCAATGAACAAAATGAGGTTGTTAAATAGTTTATATATTATTGAAATCTTTGACTAAGTAAAAAAAAACTAAATTAGCAAATTGTATACATTATTTGAAAGTGGGCATAGTTAAAATGTCATTTTAGAAAAATAAAAAACATATTGACAAATAAAGTACAATATATTCTACAAAAGGCTTTAACAAAAAATAAATAAAGGACTTGCTGTGTACCAAACAGATATATTCCCTAAAAAAGAAATTTAGAGCTGTTTATGGTCAGGAAAAGCAATAAAAAAAGGTTGTACAACAAAATGAATATTGAAAAAACAAATAAACACAAATACAAAAATTCTTTTGGCTCACACTTTTTTGAACATGTAATTAAAACCTAACCTTAAACTACAAATCTAACAGTATGACTGAAGTAAAGTTCTTGTCTTTTAAAATATCTCATTTCCCATCAGAATTTTTGCAGTAACTAGCATGACAGGTCAACTTAGTCTATCTGTCATGGTGCATTTTGTCAAGAATAGTAAAGTATAGACCAGACTTGCTTCTTTTCTTTTATGAACCTGAATAAATGTTTGCATTTCAACCTGTGAGATAAACAAATAGTGCCTTGCTCAAGTTATCCTGAGATTCTTAGTGGTTCTCTGTGGAATGTGCAGTCCTCTGATTCTAAAGAAACAAGCCCTACTCGTGTTTGTTTTGTAGCCATTACGGCCACTTAGCCCGTCAGAGTACTTTGTTTTCCTTATCTCCTGAACAGTTAAAACAGATAAGTGTTTTCAGCGTCTCCTCGACCTTGAGTTTAAGTCTTATTACCATGTTTACTTGTGAAAGATCAAAGACAGATTGTTTTTGAGGTAGCGATCAGAAAATGGACTGCAAAGCTCTGTCAGTGAAGAAATGAATGGTTTCATACTAACAGTAAAAAAAGCAAAAGGTATGTGGCAGCATCAAGGGCCACAACTGACGGTTGAGCAGGGCAACGACATATAAACAAAGCTTATCTAAAATGGCAACGGATATTATTGACCAGAAGGAAGGAGGAAATATCTGCTATGGCTCCAAGTCTAAAAACAAAAGTCATGTCAACACACCCAAGCAACTGATATTGCTCAGGTAACAGGTTAATGGTGTACTGAGGTGTGATAAACAGGATGTTGCCAACAGTAAAGGATAACTCTGTTCTGTTTACCCTCAAGCAATATGGCACAGAGAGATCAAGAGGGAAGCGATAACGGAAACTGAATACTAGAAGAGACAACAACCTGTTGAACTGCATGGTTTCATGCAGTGTTGTCTTACAACGAAGGCATTCAAGCCTCTTTAATAATACATAAAAATTTGATATCTCTTAAACTATGGTACAAAATTGGTGGCAAGCTGAAAACAGCCACATATTTATAAATAGGTAAAAAAAAAAACATAATATCAGTTTGTAATTTTGTCTCTACCAAGGCTGGTACTTTGTGGATGATTAAAATACCTTTAATTGAATTATGTGTGTTTGTCTTTAAAAGGAAAACAAAGCAATAGGATGTCTGTACTCACAATTCTGAACTGCTTTCTTAGAAAGGCATCAACAGGTGGCAAAGAGGAAGTACAAAGTAAAACAATAAGGCTAAGGGAAAAGTCCTGACAAAGATTAGGCACAGGCATGGGAATCAAGAGAAACTAAACGTCATAAATTAAGGGACTCGGCCGGCTGAAGCACAGAGTGACTGATTCACAAGCCTGGTGAGTGGTTGGCATGCAAATCAACCCTGTATGGGTTAAAAGCACGATGAGAAGCGGTTGCGTGAAGAGGCTTCACAGGCAGTCATTTGCCAGCATTCATCTCCCATCAATATCAGGACCGATTAATGAGGGGCTAGGGGGAGTGCATGGAAAGGGCAGAGAGAACTGCGGCGGGGGGAGGGAGGTGGGGAGGGGGCTACGGCCAGGTGTCGGAAGAGACAGAAAGGGAATAAAGAGGGCGGGAGCAGTGATCCGCGAGGAATTTCAGCCAAGCAACAACAAGAGGGGTGATGGTGGGGAGGGTGTCCTGGTGGTCATGCACTACAAAAAAAAAAAAAAAAACTGAAAAGTAAAGTTTTGATCTTGGTTATCACTGTTCCCTGAAGGGAAATGATCCTTGTATGAACGTTACAGGGTCATGTTTTTCAGGCATGCGAGTCTGTAGTTGTTTTATTGTCTTATTGTGCCTGTTCTGCATGTGGGTGGCCACGTCTGTGTGTGCACTTCTGCTATGGATGGAGGATATATGTGTGTGTGTGCACACATGTAGGTCATGCATGAGTGAACATGTATGCAGATTTAGTGCATGGTTTGAGAGTTAAGTTGAGCTCATGTGCGTGCACCTCAATAGACTTGCATGTGTGCTGGCACAACACAAAAGCAGAAGTACAGAGTGGCTTGGCATGTGTTTTACGCGAAGCAGAGAACTGTGTGCTGGGGGGCAGTGAGGGGGGTGTTGGCTCCAAAGTCCCACTGGCTTCATCTATGACTGGCCGGGTCATGTGACCACTGGTTCTCACAGTGGCAGTAAGCAGTCAGAAACAAGAGGGCAACGTGTTAGGGCCACATGCCTGTTTCATTGTTTGTGCAGGGTGGCTCACTGCTGAATGCGGCAAATCAATCCTGAAACATCAGCATCATTTGGCCAACTGGACAAGATGAGGGCACACAGAGGCAGCTCTGTGCTGACTTGGGAACTGGTTCAGTGAGGAGGAAGAGTATCCCCCCTCATCATTCTGTCTGTGCCTCAAGTGCATCAGAGTTTGTGTTTGTCTGTTTCTGTTTTATGTTCCTAATGGCAGGGGGAAAGGAAAATGGCTCTTTTTGGTTTTAGACTGAATAGTAACACACTGATAGCCTTACAAATACAGAAAAATACAAAATATAAATGTTATGAAAACAGTTATTATTCTTATTGAACATCTGCTAAGCTAGAAAATCCACATGACATTTGCAATAGCAAAACCAAGATGATGTAGATTGTAATTGTGTTTTTTAAAAACTGTTTTTCAACCTTTATGATACAGAAGTTGCTAAAGAAAATTGCACCTGATTACAAAATGGTTTTGTTATAGTCTTCATACTGTGAAGGTGTCATAGCCCACATTACTTTTACAGCTACTTTTGTTTGCCTGTACAGCTGTGTGTGTTCAAATGTAAAATTGAAAAGTGTTGTGTTCAAATATAAAGCGCTGATTTCTGTTTAACCTCTGGTCTGGCAAACAGCATTTGCACTTTTTCTGTGACAAAGAGACAAAAAGGTTTGAGTGCAGTACATTTTTACTTTATTTTACTGGAAAAAAAACTTTTGGTAAGAGTTAAACATTAAAGTCAACCAAGGAAAAAGCAGGAGACCAGTTAGGGAGAGAAAGCATAAGCCACAAAACATGCAAGTCGTCTGGAAACAGTGAATAAGTGTCTCACTCTGTAGAGCACTTAGGCTGTAGTTGTGAAGCCACAAAGTAAACATGGAAGTAAATTAAAGACAAACTGATAGCAAAGGCATGGGACTACATTTTAGAGCAATAACCAAAATACCATAAAACTGGTATTTCCTTAATGTAAGACCCTCATACTGGCCAATGTTTAATTGCAGCTCAGCATCTCAAGCCAAACCATCTTACTGATGCAACATGTAATGTGTGGTATTTACTACATTTCAGAAGCCATTTAACAATTTGAAAGTCTTGCCTGGTGACACAGTCAGCCAGCCAAACCAGTTTAAGCAAAGTCTTTCATATTTAAAAATCACCACAACCCACAGATATCAGATTCGAGATAGCCCTGTGAATCCCCTACAATCACTCCTATTTTCTCCAGACAGCTGCCAGGATTGTTGACGGATAACCAAAGGTCAGTTTTAACCACAAGTTAAATAAAGCAAAATAAATTAGGGGACTTTAGTAAGTCCTGTGATAGAATGCATACCTGTCCAGGGTGTATCCTGACCGCTGGAGATAAGCACCAGCTCCCCGAGACTATGCACATGGATGGATGGATTTAGGCAAAACTCTTTTAAAAAGGCCAATGTGGCCATTAGAAAACTACAAGATACAAAAGTTGCTTTGATTTCCAGGCAGCTCTGTGAATCCAAAGGGTAGAATCTGAGCCTGGTGAGGACAATGTGTGCAGTGGTGGTGGTGGTGGGGGTAGGTNGGTAGGTGGGTGGGTGTTAGGGATGATAGCAAGGGACTGACATCCTGTCTGTGGCACCAGTTTCTTTGTTTCCCTGGTGACCTGAGAAAGTGTTAGGGCCTTTGCTGAATAACTAGCCCCATCCACCACATTCAGACAAGGGCTAAAAGGTTAATTGAACCTCTGTGCTGTGCCTTCCTCTGTGTAATTTACTGTAATTAATACTCAGAGGTTATTGTCAGACTAATTTACTAATTGTCCAAAGTGCTATGTAATTAACCACATCTGTAAAATTGTGTCTGAACCTGTACAAATCTCAGATGAACACCAGAATCTTGCGCAGGAAATTACATACAAATTATTCAGCATGCAATAATTCCAAAATGTGAGCTCTCCCCAGAAAGTCTTAAGACAAATATAAAGGCTAGTAGTTACTTTTGTAAATAACTTGATTTTATTTTTGAACACAAATGCTCAACTCTATCAATAATTGATTGATAATCTTTAAGAAAACTCAAGTCTATCAAAGAAAGATTCCTTTTAAAAACAATTACCACTGTGACTTAAAATGAATTTCATTCAAAGAGAAACTGAGTCAAAATAATATATTATTTTGTTACTTAATGTGTTTCTGACTATCAAGCAGACATTTTGTTTTTCAGTTTTTCTTTGTCCTACAACCTGTTTAGGTTCATTTTCTGTGACTGTGTCAGTCATTTTTAAATATCCTCTTTAACCAAACAGCTTGTCTGTCCAAATTATAAAACTCTCTAAAATAGGTGCAATTGTGTGACTTTTAGCTCTGCTTTTGCATTTACTTTGATTCACATCAGGAATTCATGTGCTCAAGAAGTTGCTGTATTCTTTTTGGATCTGTATCTACAATATGGTGACAAATGAATACTTGAAACAAACAGCCATATATTAAAAACCCATATACTTGTGTTATCTTTTTTTTTTTTCTTTTAAAGAGCCTTTTTGATGATATGGATGGCCAAATTCCCCTGACAGCATGCTGCCACAGCTTATCTTTGGGAAAGAGTTTGTGTGTGTGCATTAATTTTTCTCTGTATTCTCTCTGCTGGGGTGTGTGCCTGCATACATTGAGCACATTCTGCCAGCCTTGAGCTGAGACCTCGTGTTTCTTTCTGTGTGACTGTGTGTACACTTAGTGTCTATTCTCCTGCTCTTCCTTAATAATGAGTGTACATTTGTTTTAATCTTGGATTATTTAGCCAACTCAGTTGAAGGCTTTCTTCCTGCCTGGTGAATTAAGAACAATATTATATTGTCTCCTAGCTTATTAAAAAAAATTTAAAATACTGAACGCTTTCTTTATATTTTAGCACCGTCAAGATAAAATGAGACAAATTTGAGGAAAATGAAAAACAATTTTATTTTTGTATACAAATTAATCTTTTTCAAAATTGCTTTATTATTACACTTTAATAAAATCTCCAATGACATGTTTAAATAACACTTTTTCATGTTTTCTAGGGGTGTCTTTTAGAAATAATTACAGCAAAGTCAAACTTGATGGATGGTAATTGTTATTTATGAGGGTGAACTAATTCCCAGAAAGTTGTAAGCTCTGTTGAAATGTACGCTGACCTTGGCAATAGGACATAACACATTAATGCATTCACACTGTTGGCAGAATTTATGCAAATGAATGGCAAACTGAATATTTGATCAGGTTTTTGCTCACCAAGGTTACATAGCTAGAGGTTTTCTTTCCAAATCTTTGATTGTGAATACTTTGTAAAGGTCCCAGTCCTGAAGCTGTCAATACTCAAAATCTGCTTCCCTAAGCAACAAGCAAGACAAACGTGTTGAGCTACAGAAGACAGAAGGGAATAAGGGATTGTGGGTAGTAATTAATTTACTGCTAGATTACACTGGATAATGTCCGTATCATTACAAAATTAGGTTGACAGTTGTCTTGGCGTGGATCTTACGGGGCGTATGTCAATAAAGAAAGTGCATTTGTGTGTTTGTTGAAACCATTACAACCCTTGAGACATCTCTGAGAGGAAAATGGTGTTTAATTACACACATGCAGACATATGCATTGGGAAACAGCCTGCATAATTTATTGAAACAAAACAGCTTGGAAAAGATGCTGCATTCTTGGGGGGCATGTGATTCCTAGTTTTAAAAAATGAGAAGTCTAGAATAAAGCAGCTCTGCTTCACCAGCATAAAAATAAATCTCATTAAGTAGTACTTGCACTACAACAAATGATTACAGTAATCTGCTCAAATATTTTTCTCTTTAAAGCAATTTTCGTATGAATTATTCTCTCTGTAACTCCAACACCATGCAGTTATCTTGGTTTTTGCATTCCTCTACGCAAGAATTTTTAAAATATTGATGAATAAACCACTCAAAAAAATCCTCTTTGCAGAGAGAGTTCACATAACCATGATACACCAAAGTCTGAGGCAAGCTGAGTCTTCTTATAACCATTCTTTTAATTTTACATTTATGATAGGATACTTTAAAGTTTCCCTACATAATTGGTATTTTTAATTATAACCAAACGCTCTTTTTTTATATCCCAGCATAAAGAGCCTTTACTTTTTAGAGATTAACAAGGCAGTTTTATAAAATATACAAAATGTACAAATTAAATGGTTTGCAATATCAGAGACCGGTTCTGCTGCTCAAACATATCAAAACTTTTTAAGACAAGCCTTTGGAAAACTTGGATGCTTCTCTCTTTTGTTTGCACCCTTTTGCGCTCCTTTCGTTTGCGCTTCCACAGGCAGTCAAAATGGAAAAATGTTTGACCATTCTACAGGCGTTCTCTCTCCGCATAAACTTCTCATTTGCTCTTTTGTGTGATTAATACCTTCATGTCTTTCAGACTTTTCTCTCCCCCATCCCAACCCCACATAGCCATCCCAGACAAACCTTACTCCTCATTATACACGGCTTCCACTCTAGTTCCCAAGATTAGGCAAATGAGCTCCCAAGCGCAGTCTATAGAAAGCAACCCAGACCATACTTTCTTTTCAGAACCAATCCACACATTCACTAAAATCCCAGAAGCACCTAGTAAGTATTGTTTTGCTTTGTTAAAATTGTAATTTGACAGGATATGCTAAGCAATTATAAAAGTGCTTATTTATCAAAATGTGTATGATTGTTTGTTTTCTTTTACAAACTCTTGATTTCTTCCGAATGAGCATCCCTATCAATGACACTATCACATTCTTCAGCAGTGGAGCAAATCCCCTCTCAGAGCCCAAATGAAGACTCAAATGAAGGCTCCTAAACAAAATACATCAGATGCAAAGCAAGCATAATTCAACATCAATTGAATCACTTCCTGTCATTTCTAAAGCAGCATGCAGTAATACATTACTTCTTCAATGAACTGCAGTCCTTACTGTGAGAAACCGATTCAGTTTGTGAAAAGGATTAAAAAGAAGGACAGGAAAGATTTGTTTGTTGTTTTTGTACTGTAAGCCTGTTAACAAATGTATCTTAAGAAATAGCCTGTTCTTGGTGTAATTCATGATGAAAAAATGTCCTAAATATTAGTGCAAAAAAAATTGGTTATTGACAGTGTGTAAAAGTGAATATAATTCAGTACTTTCAATTTTTTTAAGACATTTTTATTTGCTTTTCAGGTTTGTTTTGTAAGACTTTTGCCCTATATTCTAAAACATTTTAGCTACATAAGACTGTTTCAGATGATAACGGCAGTCGGAAACTGTCAAAAGGAACAAAATATGATATGACTGCACATATTGCAAATAGCCAGTTCGTTTATGATGGGCTCCGTTGTAGCATTCAATTTCCAGTTTGCTCCCTGAGCACAACAAATACCTTTGCTGGGAGAGTCCAATCTTTCCCTATCAGATAATGAAATCTCATATTTGGGAGTCCCTTATCCCAGCCTGGACCATATCCAAGCTATGCATTTTAGTCTAGCAACAACAAAACACAGTTGTACAAGGACAAGGTATGGTATTGAGCTTCAGAGGGATGTTAGGCTGAACATAGCTCCCGACCTTACGAAGCCTTCAGGGTCACCAAATAATCTAAATCCTCCTAACACCTTTCATTCTCTCCTCCGATGGAAAGCAACTAGTCAGGTCAGAAAGCTGAAAGTCAGGGACCAAATAAATTTGCAAAACTTGGGGTGGAAATCTGAAATATTTCTTTGTGGAATTTGTTATACGTTTACTTTAAAAGCAATAGTTTTCTTTCACTTTTAGTTTTCTCACTGGAGTTCAGAAAGAATGTTTTAAAAATAATGTGCACTTTATAAATGCCTTTTTTATTGACATCCCATTAAATGAGTAAAAACGACTCACTGATTTAAGACACATCGCTCATTAACAAATGAAGCCCAGAGTGCCAAAGTTTGCATTTTGTAAATTTGATTGACATAATTTATCTTCCTCTTGAGAAGTGCAAGGAAGAAAATTGTTATCTCAGAATGCATTCACTTCATGACACTTGCTTTTAATGTATTCTGCAGAGTAAGTGCTAATTTGTAGAAAAAGGGAGATGAGTGGTCTCACTGTGTATTGACTTCATAAGCACATTTTTTGCAAGAATTCAAGAGGCACACATGAAAATAAATATCACAAAGCAGCTTGAGAGAGAAAGGATGGAATGTGTGTCAGCAATCTAATAACTCCCTAACTTTATCTGGTTAAAATTTGTCTAGTTTCATTCATGTGGAGTAAGAGATGACTTACAGCTGGAAGATAAAACCCACATCACTGTTAACTGATAGACAAAAATGTTGCAGTCTTTTCAAACTTACAGAAAAGTGTGAATTCTACAGCAAGTGGCCATGGTGATAACAATTCATCATCCATAGCTATTGGTTCCATCTGAGCTGGAAGCTAGCCCAAACAGCACTCTCAAGTGAGCAAAGACACCTTTGCCTCGTAAAGCAGCCATAAATCTCATTGATTGGAGTTAAATGCTTTCATTCTGTGGATACTGACTATTACACCAAGCAGCGTGTAAAAGGGGGAAGAGACCATTCAGAAACAGCAAGGTACTCTGCTAATGTTCATTTTAGATGAAGTCAATATTAGACTAAATGTGTAGAATACGTCTGCAGGTCTGAGGTTTTAGAAACCCCGGGAAACATGACTATGTATATTTTTTTAATGAGCGGCAAGTATCTTAAGGAAACTGGGGAAGCCAAATTCATGTCTTCACCTCTTCTTTTCACTGGTGATTCTGGTTTATGTTGTCCATTCAACCCACCATTTGGCCTTTGGGGAACGCACCAAATTTAAATTTGCTATGTACACTTTCCATCATCTTTGCAGCTACGTAAAGTGCAGTTTACAGAAGATGGTTATTGTCTGCATGAAGCAACTTCAGTATCAGCCCCACATCCATGAGCTCCCACCTAAACTTTACCCTTGAATAATAACAGGATGAACAAAGAAAGAGACAGCACAGAGCTGTCTCACTTCAGCGTTTCTTGGATGGAGTACAGTGGTTATTTTTAGCACGATTTATTTTCAGAGCTCAGAGCTTTAACCTTCAAATATCATTTAAAGACTTCAAAACTTAAAACTGCCTACTAATGCTATAAACTTGTATCTGAATGTCTTTTTTATTTTTTCAAAGATTCGCTTCTTGTTATAGTTGAAATGTGACAAGCTCTATAAGTTTAAAGAAACATTAATTTGAGATTGCCTTCATACAGGATAAACTATGTAAAATACTCCATATTATGTGAATGAGTAAATTTGTTAAATAATCAGATTTAAGTAGGGACGGGTCTCAGCTTCCTTTTGATTTGTTGAAATCCTGTGTTCATCAAATTCAAAATATTAGTGAAATTGTCATATAACATCACCATACACAAACTGTATGTTGAAGGCAACTGCCGTGACTACAGCTGGATTTACATTTACAATGATCACTAAGGAGAAAGTCAGAAATGACAGCATGTCTTTGCTATTTTCTCTCTCACTAAGTGAACCGCCTCAGTCTACGCATCAAACCACAAGAACAACAATGTGCATGTGAAAACAGATCATTTGTAAGTGCAGCTGCTCACTTTTCAGTCACTGAGTAGTAGAAGCAGAAAGAGGTCTACCTGTAGCAGAAGAAAAACCTCCTTTTCATGAGAAACACAAGTTGTTTGTTTTTTTTTTTTTTTATTATTAAAAAAGTAGCTTGACATATTTTCTTTCCAAGTTCCAGTGTTTGGAACAGTTAGATGGTTATATGTTGTGAGCTGGAAGGCTGTCACACTGAGATGGTATATTTTCCTATATTCCTAAATAAACGAATATTTCAATTACAAGATTTAAATATCTAAAAATTGTTTATGGTACTTAATATAGATAAAGTATAAATAAACCTCCTGACATGATATTTTGTCCTGCTAATTAGCTTGTAAACAAATAAATAATTACAATTTGATTTCTTGTTCTCATTACATAGCTAAAAGACAGTTTAGCTGGCTAAATTGCTTATTGATTTGGCATCTGGAACAATTCCAGCCCAAGTGAATCCACAATCTGGGCCTTTCAGTTGAAATTGTGGACCAGGTCTCTTCAGCAATTTGTTGGTGCCTTAAAAAAAAGAAAAAATTCAAAATAAATAAACATGTCAGTCTAAGTGTAGAACTGCATAATGTGAGGCAATGATTGTAAATATCTGGCTAAATGCCCCACCAATCTGCTTGCAGCTGACAACAGAGCAGTTCTGCACTGGAAAATGAGGGCAGAGATCTTTATGTTAATCCAATCAGACATGTCACTTAATGTAGTGGAGAAAAAAAAAGTAAAAGAGGGCATGCAAAAAAAAAAGTTAGATCTATGTATCTATCTATGAAGAAAAAAGTCAGCCAAATAAAGAAAAACACTCTAGTATATATAGTCTTATATGCTAGACAGGCCTTAAGGGCAGAAATCTGACTAAGCTGCCCTTCCAGTTCTTCGCATTCCTCCCCCCTACTTTAATGCACACCATTGCACATCTTCTGCTTGAGTCTCGTAGATGTTTTTCACTGAAATGTGCTGAATGCTTAATCTTGATCAGCTGTGCCATGCACGTAAATGATCTGCTTACCTCTCTAAAATAATTGGAAAGAAGAGAAGATGATAAGTGTGTGCACCTGCATCTGCATCGGCTTCTCCTTCTAGTGCCCAAAAATGACCAACAGCCTGACCCAGTTGAGCCTGTCTTCGTATGTATTCAGTAATGCAGTGAGCAAACCGCATAGTGGCAGAAATTACATGCTGACTTCTGCAATCTTAATGAGGAGATTAGGTATGATTTTCCTCTCTTCGCTGCTTGTACCCAACTTCATCACGTCTGTGTAATATATTGCTCTGACTACATCCTGCCAAGCCTGGCTTCAATAATCCGCACATTAAATATGACCACTGACAAGGAAAAGGCAGTTGGTTGCAGTTAATTCTGGATCCAGATCTCCAAGAAAAACATGTGATTATTGTTTGTAGTAAGTCCCTCAGCTATACAGACCTGAGTCAAGTATGTGCAATCAGCTTGAGTCCACTGGCCAGTGAGCTAAAAAGGAACTAATGACTCACGCTTTACTGATGGATTTGCTTTATGCATATGTAAAGGTATTTAAGAAGTGTCTTTAAAACTTAACCCCTAACTGATTGATTGCTCCTGAAGAAGATAGAGGAAAACAGGGAATGTGTCCAGGTAGATTAATTCCCCAGAGGGAATGGACATATTTCCAAGCCCTGTTAACTATACAGGAACATAACGATGCTCTTATAAGCAGAAGATTCTCTCCGCATTGTGTTTGCAGGAAATCACTTCTGACTCCTCAGCCGTGTAAACTCCTCTTGGGACTGGCTAAGTCACTTTCAACCAAGCATAAGTAGAGAGAAAAATAAGCACAGATTCTATTTGCATTAACAGAGCATAAAAAATGGTCTTTCTCATTCACACAGATAAAACCGAATTGGCATAACATTGCAGTAAGGGTTTCAGTGCGGAACCAATGGAGAGCAAGTGACAACAGTTTCTAGAGCACTGTGGAAACACAACTTATCATACTGACCTCACATAACATTTGAGCCTATACAGAATAACATAACCTCCTTATTTGCAAATAAATGTTTTAATGTTCTGATTTACAGATGTTAAAACCCACACCAGAATACTCAATGACAACAATTAAAGTACAAAATTCAGCACCTAAGTATCTTCAAAATTTTGTACCAGCATTATCTCCACAAGGACAAATTTTATGATACTATTCATTATAAATAAACTAAATTTGACAAAGGTCCAGGCTTCATCTGAAATCAATGTCAGAAACCTAAAGACCTAAAGAGAAAAAAAAATACTTCTTTACAAATACACAAAAAATGAGAGCTCATCTGCTGCAAAAAAACAAACTCGATTTTGAGTTTAAAACTTTGTCTAGACAGAGTGTTAAGACTTAAAATTGCAGCTGGGTGATTAGGGCTCAGTATAAAACTTCCCATTTATATTATTATTATTATTATTATTATTATTATTATTATTATTATTATTATTATTGTTGTTGTTGTTGTTGTTGTTGTTATACCTGAACCTGACAGTCTGTGTGTGTGAATTATTATTATTATTATTATTATTATTATTGTTGTTGTTGTTGTTGTTGTTGTTATTACTGTGTAATAATCACTGATGTCTGCACTTACTATGCAAAGTGTCTAAAACGATTCTTGTTAAACTTTAAACAAGTGCAGATGCCTTTCAGCCAATTTAAATTTAAGAGTTGTTCTCTTGGCATATGATGGTCTATGTGCTCCAATAAAAATACTTTTAAAATACATTTTGTACCAGACAGAAGAACAAAGTATTTGGCAGTTAACTAAAGTAGTAGTAACAAATAATACTTTGTTTGGACTATAGTTTGTGTAAAATGGCAGAGAAAAATTATAAAATGTAAATCTGTCTTATAATAATGTATTTCAGGCATTCTATTAATTACTCAAGTTTGTTTGATATTTATTTAGCCATATTAGTACTTGACCAATGGTTTTGCAGAGCTAGTTGCTGGGAAATATGTGATCCAGCTGCAAAGCTTTGATGCAATGGATGTCTGTTCACTAAACCCAACCACTCTTTGCTTCTGACATAACCTTGCACCTTCTCCAGCATAAATCCTAAAGGAACAATTCACAGCGTCAGTGATGCTTAATATAACACATCTACAAACTCTCCCATTTTACATCTCCCCAGCCAGTTCAGCCTGTTCTACAGTTCTACTCCCACACTCAAACAAGACAGCAGTAGCCTTGTTGCAAGAAAACCAGTTGGGCTAAATGAACAAGGACTGCTTTCCTATCCTGTTTCCAATGAGATGCCCTTGAGCAAAGCAAAGATTTTTAACTGCTCCAAGGAGGAACTGCTAAAAGGTAATCAGCACAAGTTCCCACTGAAAACCGAAACAGCTTTGACTGAACTGGTGTGTGCACATTGCATACAATTTTCTTCTCCTCCTGTGTGCTTTTTTATTGGTCTCGAACAGAGATCTGGCCTGTGGCTGCAGTGGGACCAACAGAGATGAAGCTGAGAAGAAAGATAGTACAGGGACTGCAGCCAGACAAATCTGACTGAGACTGGGAAGAGACATAGCTGGTTGGAACAGAGATGAAGAAAACTAAGACTGGAAAATAAACCCAAAAACATTTTTATTCATCCATGTTTTTTTCAGCCTGTATAAGTGTTTTCCAGTGTAATAAAAAGGGGTGTCTTGAGCCAATCACAAGTATTAGTTTGGGGATCTGATCAAGGCGTTTTTCACTGATCGACCACACGCCACTCCCGATCTCTGTTGTGAACAGTGTATATGGTTTTACATCAGCCACACAATACAACATCCACTGGGGCGTAAAGTGCCATCACATCTAGAAGTTTTAAAAACAGAAAACAAGATCAGTTTAGTAGCTACTTGCAATGTTTGCAATTTGGGTATTTCTTGTGGCAGGAGTGAGAGAGCTATTTTCAATAATATCAGTTTAATTAGACATTTAAAATCCAAACACTGTGGTACGGGGAATGAATTTATCCCTCTGATCCATTCATTGTTGTTGTAGAGAAAACATGTTTTCATCTGCTTTTTTGTGCTGAAAAATGCAAATAATGCAAGTATCTGAATGAGACTCAGTATAGACTGATACTTAATCCAAAATTACTCAGATTAGTTTTGAGGACAAAAAATCTTGATTGAAGCACCCCTAATAAATTACATATTCAAAGTTACATAAAAAATTAATACAGATAAATGAATTTATAAATTTTATTTTATAAACTTGTATCATTAAAAGTAACACTGTTTAAAAATTATATGGGATGGATTGTTTGGTCATTTAAAAAAACTGCATAAATAAAGGTAAAATGGTTTTTCAAGGGGAGACAAAATAAATGTCTTCCTTCTCCAAAAATGTTAAACATCTGCTTTGAAAGACTAATCTATGGCAATATCCATCAAGCAATGTTTACATATTTAAAAATCTCCTGTCTTTGCCAACAGCCTGTCTTTGTCTAAGAGCTGTTAAATCAGATTCAATTCAGTGATGATGAGCTCCTCCATATGCAATGTCTGGTAGAATGATGGTTTCAGACAGCCCATTGAGCGCTTCAATTAGACCTGCTGGTTCTCACCTCCTCCTCACTCCACATGAGAGGGTCTCAACTCTTCCTTCACGCAGCTGTACACAATGTCAGACACAAACTCATATGAGAAAAAAAAACACCATTCAGCGTACGCATCTGGTGCCAATTGCCTAACACCTTCAAAAAAAGGGAAAAAAACATATGCTTCTTTATGGCCACAGGCACAATCATGTGTCTTCTGACAACCTAGCAAAGAGCCCTTAAATCATTTGGCAGTACAAAAATCCTAATCCAGAGACAGGGTGACAGGCAATGTATTTCTACAAAGTGGTTTGTTTCTATTCAGGTTCCTGTTAACGTTTCACATTAGCATTGGGATGACAGGTGGCGCCTGGTCAAAGAAAGAAGAGCAAGTGGAAATTTTTTTTTTTTTGGGTGGGTGTTACCGTTTTTAGGCAGGACAAAGGAGATAAAAATGGCTGCAAATGAGTTGTTTTAAAATGAGGCTTTAAGAGTGAGTGTTGAGAAGTGCCCTCTACCTACCTAACATGAGTGCAAGTGTGCGAGGAGTGTTAGGAGTTTAGCGCACTTCTTTTGTCAGATGGGGGATTAAGCAACGTGCTACAATTCAAAAGCAACACCTTGAAAATTAGTGTTTCCTCCTGTTGAAGTACACACTATTTAAAAAGTGTATGATTTGGTTTAAATACATATAAATGACTATTTGTCCAAGAATATTAATTAAACATGGTTCTTTAAAGTAGTGTCACAAGCAAAGAATTAATGGTAGATCAGCTTGAATTTTATGTCTAAGAGTAAAGTACCATATGGTATGGAATCAGTGGTGTGTTGAAAATCTGTTCTATGGTTAAAGCATTTGATTTTTTAGGCACCAGCAACTAACTGTCCTTGTGACCCTGTGTGTAATCACACAGGGATAACTCTAATCAATAAGAATAACAATAAGAACTGGTACAAAAATACTTTATTTTAAAGACTATATTCCTTTCTTGGCATGCAAAAACTCTTTTGTATGTAAAAAGTATCAGAAAGCTTTTTTGGATGCTTCTTTGGTTTACAATCTTTCACTTCCCTCACTATAGTTTTTCACATTATAAGCTCTGTTAAATTCTTGTTGGCTACATATTTTCTTACCTATGTAACAGCACAAAAATGTTTGGAAAGGTTACAACAAAGTTCATTTTAATAACTTGTATTATATGTGTCAAAGCCCTGCACTCAAGCGTTGAAGTAACTCTTTTATTCATCTGTATTGTATTTAAGGTGCAGCCAAATAATAAAAGTTGCACTTTTATTGGAGTTTGAGATGTTTTAATACTTCCAAAAGGGTTTGTTGGACTAATCTAGCTAACAATTCTGAAACATCAAATTTTATGACTTTGTCAACTATAACTCATTTTCATAATGCTTTCATTAAGATATTTAATTTGAAAATCAAAATGAGTTGGAAGTCAGAGATCATCTGCTCTGTTTTTCCTCAAACTATCCTCACCTCGCTGTCAAAATACAAGTGAGAAAAACATGTACAAAACAAATCGTAAAAAAAGAACTTGCTATTTTCATGGCTGCATTTTTTATGTCTCTGATAAAACATCCATGAGTGAAATTATAACTACAAAAGATTAGCTGAAAGGCCATCTTTGCTGTAACCTTGTGTTCACACCTCCCAGAGACTAATCCAGCGGCAAGCCGCTGGTTTCCAAGCTAATGCTGTAATTCCAAAAGAGCCAGACAGCCCAACACTGCAGGTGCTGAATTTAAAAGTGTGTTCATAGACATGTTCATGTATGTGTGTGTCTGTGAGGGGCACACACACACACAAAGAAGAAGAAGAAAATAAGCGTGGTATCTGTGAAATAGAAATTAGAACACGCCCACCTTAAAATTATGCATATGTAAGAAGAAATATTTAAGCAGAAAAGCCACTAAACAGTACAATTCTCAATTTCATGACTTTCAGAAATATGGTATTGCTGCAGGCACTGAGATCAAAGGAAAAAATGTTTAGATAATTTGCTGTTTTACTGGCTCTTGCACAGAAAAAGCGTAGGCCACATGGTAAAATGACACAAAGACTTGCCATCAGTGTGGCAAGCTAAAGCTAAAAATCAAACCAAAGGCCTTCTGTGTCAAAACTGCTGAAATCAGTTGGTTTAAGTGACAGTCGTAGCAAAGATTTCAATGTTTTTGACCGATTTATTTATTTTACTTCTCATTGGCACCAAAATTGCATTAAATACCTGTTGATGCAATCGCATGTTATGTGGTAAAATCTGTTTGTGTCAGGATTTGGGGTTTTCGTGTTTCTGATTCATGTTTCAGTTTGGGTTTATTGTTTATTTTATTTTTTTATTTAGTTATCTTTATGTTTAGTCTTGTCTTAGTTCAGTTCTTGTTCCTTGTGTCTTTGTATCCTGTCATTATTCACTTGTCCTCTGTTATCACTTGTTTACCTGCCACGCCCTTCTCCACCTGCTCCTAGCTTGTAATCACTCACCTGTGCCCACTTTCCCAAATTCCCCTTTGCTTTTAAAACCTGGTCATTTCCTCCATTTATGTGCTGGCCCATTCTTGTTTCATGCACTGTTCTGGTTTCTCTTCATTTTTTGCCTCGTGAGATTTTGCCCCATGTCTGGATTTAATTTATGTTTGTATTAAGTTCTTTGCTGCCACGTCAGCCTTTTGTTTTTGTTATTTTAATTTTAAAATAAATAATTTTATTTCCTGGAATCCATGAGTCTGTGCATTGGGGCCACCGCAATCCCCACCTGACCTGACAGTTGGAATTTGTGTGCATTGGCATTTAGCAATGTGAAAGATTTTGTGTTAGCAGCTTAAAAGAAGTGAGGTCAACCTATGCCATTACACAGTTGGCCAATCCCAGAAAGCAATGCAACTTTGGGATATTGTCTCACAGATGAGGACAGACCACTGATTCCACTCATGTCTTTTTCAATTGTTCAAACCAACAAATTAACCAACAGTATTCCCATCATATTCTACCACATCCATGCACTATGCCTGCCTTACCATTGCAAAGTGTAAAATTATTTTTAAAGAAGACCAGCTTTAAAGTTCTCAGGTTGGGTGTAATTAAGCCTGGGTGTTACTACAATACACGCAGCATTCAAGTAACTGTACCCTTCTTTTAAGTTTCTGCTTTAATGATTCCACCAATGCCACTTTTTTTCTTCTTTATACTGCAAGGCACTTTGGATAAAAGCATTAACGAAAAAAAACTTGTTTCATCTGTGAAAGTAGTTTGTTTTTGTGCATGTGATGGCTTAAAGTCTTTACTCAATCGAAAAGCAAAACAGCAACAAAGTGTACGTTTGTGTGTGTCTATTGTACAACTAAATTAGCTTACCACAATAGCACAAATCCAATAATACACAGTCTCCACAGAAAGCACTCAATCTATGCATCTGGTCCACAGAGTAGAACCAAGCCAAGGTAGCGTTTTACAGTGGCTTTAAAATAAATCAGTGTAATTGCTAGTGGGATGAATGCAAAAAAAACAAAAAAACAAGACTGCAATCATTGTGGGTATGTTTAAAACCAATTTTAGAAGGTAAATTTTAATGGACAGCAAGTGCTGGGAAACCATTGGGCATAGCACAAGCATTTATGTCCATTAAAATGTACCTTCTTAAATTGGTTAAACCAGTGAATAGATCAATAGAGCATTTAGACATTAAAATTATTTTAAGAAGCAGACGAATGTGAGGCAGATAGATGTGCAACAAACATATATCTCCTGCTATAAATTATAAATAACATCAAAGCACAAATCAAATAACATAAATCTGTGTAGTTCAGTAGAGACACAGACATAAAGACTCATGTATGAACTCCATAGTATCATCCACGCATCCACGACTCTGAGATAATAATATAATATTAATAATTCAATAATTAATCATATTCATAATAATATTAATAATCTTAACCCTATCATGTGAGATTCATTTCATTTAATGGTCTCAGCTGCATTAGTATATTGATTTCCCATGCACAACAGGTCTCCTGAGATTTTCTATGGATTTTACAGCTGCCCTCTCAAATGAGCCATTGTGATTTCTACGCAAATGGCCACTGCCAGATGAAGGCAGGGAAAACAGTCATCATTTCACCATTTCCTTATGTACCCGACTCCTGTTATGTCAGCCACCTTAGGTGCACTACGATTCCTAGTATTGTTATATTGACCCCAAAAGATGCATATTAGCCTTTCATTGGCAGATTAAGAAAATCATGGGTATGAGTTTTACAGATACCATTTCCTACTGAATTTCTTTAAGAGGTTTAAAATTAGAATAGAATAGCATTGGGTTGTTGGTTGGAATAAGAGGGGAACAAGATGATAGAACAATAACAGGAGCTCTTGAGTGTGAGCGTGGCAGATACTGCTGATTGCTTCCTCCACTGGATCCATTTTGAGTCAAGTGATTATGTAAATTCAGGTAAGCTTTCTCTGGCTAAATGGCACATTAATCATTAGTTTTACTGAATATGAAACAACTTTAATGAAGCGTCAATTGATAGGACTCCATAAACACAATCAGAGGAGTCTAATCTTTGTTGAGTCTGGATTATTGATTTTGTTGTATTTTTCTGGGATTGAGTGATGCAGGTGGTTTAAGTCAAAGAAGAAGTGCAAGATATAAAGTGTCTCATCAGTTTAAATTATGTCCATGTTTAAATAAATATCCTCACAGTAAAATCAATTTGGGCTTTACAGATTGCTCCAACTGTCATAAATGGTTATAAATAGGTATAATATTTTCTTTGACAAATGATATACCTCTGATAACTTAACATAAGTAATGTGTGACTTTTATGTATCTTGGCATTTGTAACACCACTCCAGCCTCCAAAGATCAATAAAGGATAAAATTGTGATAATTCTGCCTCGACTTTTGAGTTAGTCAGCCTCAGTTTTATTTATATCAAACACCCTGATGAGTTAGGTTCTTTTAATTCTCTATTGTTCCATTAAGATACCTTGCAATTTGTATTTGACATATTTATGTTAGCAGACAAGAAAAAAATGAACAAGTTTTAACATGAAATCTTTTAGACTAGCTAACATGCCACTATTTTTACACTACATATGCACGACAACATGAAAAGCATAATTGCAATTGTCATAAAAGTGCACAAAATCTATAAATATGGTGTTAACAATGACTCAATGAGGTTTGCAATTCATCTGCATTTTCACTACAGGAAGTTCAGCACAAAAAATGTAATTGCTGTGCTGTTGTTTTGTTCCTTACTTATTTTAGCTCAAAGCTCTTTATGCATTTTACCATTACTACATTTTCAAAAGAACAAGCTAAGTCTTTCAGCAAATGTCTGCTATGCACTATGTTGAGCTGTCTTCTTTTATTGAATTAAATGAATTTCCAGGGTCTTTCATTTTGGGGTTTACAAGGTTTTGCAAATATGACTGCAGTTTCCAAATTAATTTAGGAAAATAGAAAATGAGCTCCAACTCTTCAAAACCAGAAGTGTCACAGCCAAAGGCCAAATCAGTTAATTGCCTTGTGTTAATTTCCTATTCTCTGAGCTAATGCAATTACTGGTGAATAAAAACTATCAGACATGAGGACACAAAAAGTCATTCTTTCCATATTCAGGCCTTCATCGGTTTTTTGGGGGGGGTTATTTGTTGTTGTTGTTTGTTTGTTTTCTCTTTTTTTTTAGTCATACCCCATTTGGTTTTTCATTTATTTTTAAAGTCTCAAATTTATTATGAAATTTATCTGCCCTTTAACATCATAAAGCTGTGTTGACATATGGCAAAGCACAAACATTAATCATCACAAACTTCCCAAAACAAGCATTACACTGTTAAAAACATGTATGTCTATTAGCATAAAAAGATCATCCATAAGATAAAAACTTTATCTTTCTCTGTTTTTGCTTTTTTTGTTGGATCCGTCCAGGTCACAAACACAAGATAACAATCATCGGTTGTAGAAGATCAAGGAATGTCTGCCAAGTACACTAATCAGATAAAACACATCCAGACATTGGCAGCACCTCAGCTGGGGTGTTTTCTCTATCTGAGCAGGGCTGATAGACCTGTTAGGGTCAGACAGTGAAAGACTGAGCTTTTGTCTTAAGCATAATGGCAGACCTGAGATACAGCTACGAAACCAGATCCAAATGGAAATATTGGAAGACAAAAATGTTGTATGGGACATGAGACAACATGATGTGCAAAAATACATAACTAATCGCAAAACAACAACAACAAAAAACAACAGCAGTGCAGTTGCAGACTAAGACTCCAGCTTCAGGGGGTGGGGGAGGGGGGCCTTGCTGGTGGACAGACGGTGTGGGCCAGAGAGAAAGAATGGAAGAGGGGGAGATAGAGATGGACAAAAAAACAAAAGGCAGATGTCACGTGGGTCCAGAGTCGCTGATAGATGTGATGTATAGCCCGGCACACAGGCCGTGGTTCAGGTAGAAAAGGCTTCCCTTTGTGATGCAGATGACAACGCAATCAACCCCGCTTTGTCTCTGGCGATGGGCTCTGCTCCCAGGGACATTGAGAGACAGACACTAATCCAGAGGGTTTGTGTTCTCCAGGCACACTCATAAAAGCAGTGTCACAGTACCTGGGGTGAGTGTGGATGAGGATCTCTGAAACGAGGTCTGACCTCTCTCAGGGTATACTCTCCCTCCTCCTCTTCATTCTGTCTTTCTTTTAGCTCTGCATCCAGCTCTCAGTAGCTGGCTTTGGTGAGTTGACTATAAGAAGTGCCGCACTGTTACTGTGCATGACTCACATTCAAACATAGGACACAATGAATAAGGGTAAGACTGATCAGTCTACCTCTGGTTTTACATAAAACTGTCTGATCATTCTATAAATTATGAAATAAAAATTCAGTGCACTAAAATATAAAAATATAAAGTTACATCAAGACAAAATTTACTAATTTTAGATCATGGGTGATATGTGTCAAATGAAGCACATCACAAAATGAATCCAAATTGTAAATTAGACCTAGATCTTGCAGGGCCATTTTGACACTGAATCCTTACACAAACTGTGTTATGAAAATGTCTGAAAATACATTTCACTGTTCCTTAATAACTTTGACTCCCAAAGGGTCGGGATGAACCAGGCTCTTCCTAATAAATATGACTTACCCAGAGACTGCAGTGCCAATTAACATGTGCTAATTAAGATAACAGGCTATAAGAACATCCTTGATCTAGATTCCTGTGTGAGATATTGGAAAGGTTACACAGAGGTAAAGCAAGTTTTTGCCTAAACTACGTATACTTGTCCTTTCTAGTGAGCATAAAACAGCATGTCCTTATTCTTTTTTATAAAGGTCCAACAACAACCTTTAACTGCATAAGACCTACAAATTACATGGTAATAAAAAAATAAGAGGGTTATGGTTTTTTGTTTGTTTTATTTTTTTATGTTTGTTTGGTTGGTTGTTTGCTGGTGACAATTCCATTTCTTAGTACAATGCACTTCCCTCCAAGCCCATTCATGTTTCTCCATTATTAAAGCAAATAGGTCAAGTTAGCCATTTGCTTATAGAAACGCTGAAAGAGCCAGTGGCTGGAAACAGGAACTAAGCATGTGCACCAACAACCAACTGCCATTTAAAAAGACCCGTCAGGACAAGAAAAACAAATACACAGAAGCAAAGAAAGAAAATGAACACAAATAAACAGTTTGATGTTATGCTTAATTGAAATTGTGAGGGAAAATATATCTTTAAATAGCAATTTCAACAACTAAGAATAACTTGGTATGGCTGAACACAAATATTCAAACTCTGGTGATAGGTAAGTGAGATGGTATTCAGTTTTTTATTTTGCAATTTGGAGTTTTATTTATTTTTTCATTGAATGAAAAAATAAGTGCCATTTTAGTGCTGACCTCCCTTTCACTTACTGTGAATATCATGCCTCAGATCACGTTTCCTAACCAAGTTACTTTGTTGCAGGTTTCGGCAAGTTCATATTTAGCAACTTATTTTTAATAATCACTAACAATGAATCATAAGATTTTAGGATTAGGAGTTATGAGACCTGCACCATGAGAGCAAGGTCTTCCAACCTCACTGAAAGAATGGTGCTTTTTGTTTCTTTTTCTGCTCAGTAATTCCAAAAAAGCAAGCAAGAATACCTTAATAAGCCATTAGCTCATTGTTTGTGTGGTTTGTTACTCAGGTGATACTCAGCTGTGTAAGACAAAATAAAAAAAATGCTGTGCTGCTTGCAAGTCTCTGAAATAATTTGTGCATATGAAAATTGTGTCAATGTTGTGATTCTAATCAAAGTGGAAGCCCCATTCAACCAAAGCGTCAAACCAAAAAGGTGGAATTCAGTGATAAAACACAGCTGTTAATAAACAGATATGTTTCAGAGATATTATTTATGAATCACAAATGTCTATTTAAAATAAACACACTGCAATGAATAATATAAAGACATATAAAACAGTTGCATAATCAATGTTACTTTAGATCTTTGAACATCAAAATATTCCTGCCACACTGGCTTTAGAAAATGAAAATTAGGGCTGTGACATTTATTACTCTTTTCTTTACAATTGAAAACAGGAACCGTTTCATGCCCTGTTTACTTTTAAATGGCTCTATAGCATTCAGTTCCCAGTCAGATTGAAAAATTTGAAACACCTGTTGAGAATATTTTCTTTCCAGATAGTATCGAGAAGCAACCATATTGGACCGTCTGGTTTTGGCAGACCAATAAAGCCTGAAACTAAAGTGGTACCTGTTCATTTTAAAAATTACATGGGGGGAAAAAACACCCTAACTTAAGCAGATGCAAAAAATATTATTTTTATACAAGGCAAGTAAGAAGTTTGTAAAATTTCAGTATATTACATTATAGCTTTAAAAGTCCAAGCATGTAAGTCTGCAGAATGGCCTGCATATTGTTACCCTAATTGTGTTGAATTCTGAAAATGTTCTTAGACATTACAACAACTGCTCACATCAAGTGTTGTTTCAGCTTTATGTAGCTTCATCTTAGTACTCATGAGATTTTCTCAATGTATTTACTCTGCTTTAAAAATAAAGAATAAAATGCAACACATTTGAAAAGTACCAAGATGGCATGCTTATTGATTTTAAGTCTTTCCAGGGCCAAACATGTCACAACTAGAAGCCCTTTCAACACCAATCAAATACATTCCACAAACTGAAATGCCATTTTAGCAACACATCTAGAGGGCAAAAGTCTGGAACCGTTAAAAGCAAGAGTAAATGGAGAGTTGGCTCATGAAAGTTAACCAAAGCAGGCTGAGCCGAACAGCTGAAAGCATGGAAACAGTGTCAAACTGTCCATCACACGTTGGGGCAAAACTTTAGTTAAATTGCTTGAAAAGGCTGATGCCAAGAGCAACGTGTGCAACTATTTTGTTTGCAAAGCAAGCAAGAAGAAAAAAATCTCCAACAGAAAACTTATTGGTAAAAGATTTACCAAAACTGACTCACAAAACTGATCTGACTTTATTTTGTTCCTAATATTTACATAATAAAACCTGACCATGTATCACAGTATTCTAATTATTCCTTGTGGCTAATGTCTACACACACAGTGGCTGTAACAGAGCAGAGCTGCTCAGTCCCAGGGAGCAAAAAAATTTCTTAAGCAAAATGGTGATCCTTATGCTTTAATCTCACCCTAGAGGTAGCAATAGATGTCTCAGAAATGTGACACCCCCTTCAAGTGAAACAACTGGTACCAGCACTAATTGAAATTTTGCATGCAAAGTGACAATGCCTGGGCCCTCGGCAGCATGGATTAAGGCTTGAATAGAGACAGATTCTTTGTCAAAGCCTACTGTGGCGGTTGGCGTGCGGGCCAGCTCCATGCATCTGCTCATTGGGTGAACTGAGAAAACACTAGATTGTGTACAATCGCTCATTTTACCTTTAACTAACCCTATTACAGAAATCCCCTCTGTCCTTGTTTTTTTATTCTTCCAAACAACGTGACTTCTTCCAACTCGAAGTCACAGCTGCTTCTGTTGTGATCAGGAAGCAGCTGAATTTGCATATGAAAACATTTTTACTAAACTTTAAAACATCTAACAATCGTACAGTGTGTTATACTCTCAAGTGGTGCTGTATTATGTGAAAAAGTGATACTGAGAGAATTGTCAAAACTTAAGCAAAATAGTCTCTATGAAGTATTTTAGTGGCTAAATTGTAAAACACTAACTTTGCCCATATTTGCCAGGCTGAACCGAGTCAGGTCCAGTCCTGAATAAAGCGCTGAAGGAATGCAGCACACACTGAAATGCAATCAAATCTGAGAGACATTTTTTTAAAGGCTTCATGCTGTGATCTCATTCTACCCCACTTCACCATCCTCTGCTGTGGTTTTGGTCCCATTATGTTTCCTTCACAGAAAGGGAGGACAAAAAAACGCTGTATCAAAGTGATCTATCATTCTGCTAACCCAGTAATAACGTGCATAAATGTGTAGATTAAGTTGCTGATGCGTCATAGCAACACCAGTCGTCCCAGGAAATCATGTGGACAGTACAAAGTCAAAGGTCAAAACTGAAAAGAGGGGGGGGGGGGGGCAGAAGTGGAAAAGCCAAATAATCCATCTAGTAAAACTCATCTCCTCCTAACAATACAGTCTACAACAATTTTATGGCTGGGAATGAATCTGAAAATTTCCACTCAACAGAATTAGATGAGCGCCGCTGTTGTTAGAAGGGCTGTCGACTTAGCGCTGATGACAATGAATGGGTAAGCTAATGAACAAATAAATCCACTGTGTGTTTTCATAGACATGTTTGACAGAGCTAGGCTAATTTCCTTGGCAATACAAGGACCAATATTTTTTTTTGAAAGGAGCTTGCCTGTTACTGTTACCGAAGCCAACCGGACACGGTATCAGTTTACAATAACCCCAATCAACCATTCAAAGTTGGTTTGCAATCCATGGGGAACATAACTTTCAATACTGGCTTAATGTAGCTAATAAATTAGCCTAATTTGCAGACTGGAGTAGTACAACTTACTGTTGTATAATAGTTTAAATAAAGATGAGACACTGACAAAAACAGACATAGAAAACATAAACATCAGTGCTTAGGTACCATTTTACAGCATTGTGGCTTAAAGATGTTTGGCTGAGTTGACAGACTATTTGTAAAATGGCCACTTGGGACACAGCTGTGATTTTGTTAAGTTCAGACAATTTTCTAATCCTCTAATCCTCTTCAGCATGGTCCTCGCCTTATATATTGATTATTTGTATAACAAGCAGCCCTTTTATATTCCCTTCACAAAACTTTGGTTTATAGTGAGAAGTGGTGTCGTGATTTCTGCAGCACTTTGGGTCGTGACTTACTGGTAACCAAACTTTTCTGACATTCGATAGCTTTTAATTAATCAGTGAAGGGTGATGTTTCATGTTAAAATATTATTCATTTAGTAATTTACCGCTCGGGAATATGAAAAAGAAAGACGCAAAAAATGTCTTTCATTAAAAACAACGGAAGATATGTCGCCTCGCTAAACATGTCAAAGAAATCCACTGGAGGGCTCTTTTCTGTTGCATGCTGGGAAAGTTTTTTTTTTTTTGGATTAGAGCTGCAGTGACCTTTTTTTCAACTCTTTATTTTTTTTCTACGTAACCAATCCTCGTCATTTCATTGGACGGTGAAGTAGGGTGAGTTACAGGGTAGAATCGAGAGGTGGAACTGCATTTGGTGGGCGACGGGTTTCTGAATCAAAATGTAAAGCACCACGGCCCGAAAGGTATTTCCAATATGCACGCTGCGTTTCAGATCAAACACTGAGTTCAGGAACATTGTTGTATTGGGATATATATATAATATACAGAAATGACAATTTAGAAAACTCGTCAAGTGATTTTTGAGTCAATTATTTATGAAAATCTAAACTGAGTATGAAAGAAGAGCAGACTCAATATAAATAGTGGCTTTGTTTGCATTTTTAGAGACAGAGAAAACAAGCGGAAGTGAAACACTGTTTAGTGTGAAACTTGTTATATTTGGCAGTTTTCATATCCTGCACTTCCTTTGCACTTGAAGAGAAGCGAGCATAAAGTTAGGTCAAAAAATAAATAAGTATCCCAAAAGCAATCAAGCAGTAATAATAACGAGCATTAAATGAAAACAAATTGCTGTGACACACAGATAATGTTACACAGTTATCTCATTAACTTTATTAATCAAAATCTTTTTATGTATAAAAACTTTTATATTTAGGTGAAAGTAATATTTACAACGATGTGGGAAATTATAGTTAAATTGATTAATTTAAGTCTAAACTATGTATGATTGCCTTATCGTGATGATAAAATATGACCAAAATATTACATTATTTTTTGCCATCGTGCATTTTATCTAAGTTGATGCAGAGGCTAAATTGCAATCATTCTCTAATTTGCTTAAATAATGAGGTTGCCATGTTTACTGATAAAACCTTATATATCAAATATTTTAAAACTCTATATGATGCAAACGTTAAAGTCTGCAATGTGTAATGCAGTGTGTGGCAGTCCTAATGCTATTTAAAGCTTCAGATATGCAAGTGAACTGCAAACATAAAGTGGAGCAGTCACTTGTAGTCGACATAAAGACGCATGATGTTTGTCAAAGTGTGTGCCAGCCCTTCAGATAACTGAGCCTGCCAGGTTCATAAACTGCTCAACAAATCCAGAAGATTTTACTGTATACAACAGCTTTTTGTACACTTTCTCCTTTCTTCCATTTGGCTTGGTTTGGTTTGGACTGGTTTTATCCCTCCACCTGTAATTATGAGGTTTAGTTCAGCTGACAAGAGGAAGAGGACACATTTGTTTTCTGAACGCATCCTCAAAATAGGCTGAATAAATTACTAGGCTGACACTTTCCACTGCTGAGTGTGGTGTGTCCTGACCTGTCAAAGGGCAAAATGAGTCCAGCTTTTCAAAATCGCCTGCAAGTAAAAAAATGTTTTAAACATTATCGCACACCACTAAAACCTTTCGAAATCACAGATTTAGTCATCTCAGATTTAAACATATCTTCACTGGAATAAATCTAACACTAACAGGGTCACAATGAGACATATTATAGTACAAAACTAAATGTGTTAGGGAAGTATTTTAAAGTAAAAGCAGCAGGATCCTGTAAATACATTCAGGCTAAAGGTGCCTGTTTTTTTTAACCATTCAACCTGTTTCATTGTGCGTTAAGCCATGCTGACTGATGCCCTTTACTGCTCTGGAAAGCTCTCTGTTCAACTGGCTGCACGGTGATCTGAAAGAGCCTTTTGTGACTTCAGCTAGGAGATGATCAGCTTGTATGTTTACAAAATAAATCGCTTTATTGAGACGCACGCGATTGCTTTTATTTATTTATTTATTTTCTATTTGTTCACGTTTAATCTCCATCTGGGAGCGACACACCTCCGTGGACAGGGATGCGCTAGTCACATTTGACGTTTTTTTTATTATTTATTAATTTGTTTTTTTTTTTTGCCCTAATGCAACTAAATGCACCACACAAAAGAGGGCAGTTTTGTTCCGCAATTAACACTAATAATGGTTAATAGAGTCCGCTGAGATAAATGCGAGACGCATTAGCGTATGTTATTGTGTCCCACAAGCCTGCCAGAATGGACTTTATGCTAAATTTCAGCACTGTAACCGACTTAAGCAGACATTATCGGATAAAACCAATCAGATAAGTGATTTATTAATTATAAGAAAGCGTCTCTAAAAGCGCTTTGTCTCAAACTCCAGCCGGCAGGATGAGGATGTTGGATGATGAGGATGCGTGTTTATCCGTCGGGATGGCAGCGCTAGCTTACCTTCAACAGCTACTACGGCCGGTAAGGTCCATAATATCCATAGAATATCCATTATTGGTACTTCAAAAGCCCAGACATTCAAATAAAATAAGTCCCGAAAGCCATTGACAGAAAAAAAGCACAGAGGGGACTGTCGGTCCTTCTCCTCCTATTGAGCGCTCCCAGATAGCGAAGCAAGCGAACTCAAATCTGAACCAAGTTTGGGCGAAACCAAGGAGGCACAGACTGAGGGGAGCACCGAGCAGCGCAGGCAGACAGCCCCGGACTTTACCGCCACATTACATCAGTGTCTGTCTTTTAAAACACAGACAACAACTATGTGTCCCGTTATTTATGATAAATGGTTTTAAATATCAAATATTTCGGTGACGTCGAGTTGGTAAATTGAACGTCCGTCCCCTTCTTTTCCGCTTTAATCTGCCCCGCTGTCAATCATCGGCAGACGGACAGTCTCAGCGCCTTACCTAGCGATAATTAAGTGTTGAGGGACCGTGTATAAAAGATGGAGCGGCTTCTTCTCGGGTCCACAGTGTTCAAATAAGAATTACATGGTATTCTTTTGTCAGGCGACGCACAGATGTTTTATTGGGGGTCCACAGCGAAGCTCCTGTGGATGTTTGAAGCTCAGAAGCGCTGACTGTAACAGGTGAGCAGGAGAGAAAAACAGAAGTAAGTTTGACACTTTCCTCTTTGTTTCTCCAAGTTCAGAGCTTTACTTAAATTGGTTATTTCTACACATCATCACCAATTTACCCATGCCGTACATCGTCCCTTTTTTGTTTGTTTTGTTTTTATTTTTAAGAAAAATATATTTAAGAGGACAATAAGTACTCCTACTTTATTATGGTTTCAATTAATAAGATGGTAAGCATACAGTTTAGCATAGATAGATAGATAAATAGATAGATAGATAGATAGATAGATAGATAGATAAATAGATAGATAGATAGATAGATAGATAGATAGATAGATAGATAGATAGATAGATAGATAGATAGATAGATAGATAGATAGATAGATAGATAGATAGATAGATAGATAGATAGATAGATAGATAGATAGATAGATAGATAGATAGATAGATAGATAGATAGATAGAAGTCATGTTAAGATCATATAAGACTAGTTCTCAGTTTACTATCTGGGGACATATCATGATCATGTCTGGTGCTCAGATCTGTCATTAAATAGGCTGTAAGGGTGATGTAAAAAAAGAAGCAGAAAACAGAATAAATGGCGTTGATTTGGTGCTTTTATTGTAGCCAGATCCATTTGTTTTACAAGACTGTTGTTATCAACTTTATGTCCTAACAAAGATGCAAAGCCTACCTGGTGCTTCTCTCACTCAGAGTTTATGCATAATTAAATAATAATTAAATAAATAAATAAATGTAATAAAACTGACTGTACTGATTTGTCTTTATATGATTAAAATGTCATATAATTTGCTTAATTTTGGAGGTGTTAAATGTCAGATTCTTTTATTTATTGATCTTTGACTGATTAAACTTAATTGTCCACTTTTCGTGAATAAAAAGAATTTGCTGACTGACCATGTAATATTATCAACTAGTAGTTCTGAGCAGCTAATAGAACCAGAGAGGCTGATGTGAAATGTAATTTACTGTAGAAAGCAAAACATTTTTTTCACATGTAAATGTAATCAAAAATATAAATAGCAGGCTAGATGTATTTTTTTCTAATGCCTCTTATTTTTAAAACGTAAAGCAAACAGCAGTTTATATTAAACTGACTTGTGTTTGAACTAAGTTGATTTCAGTTTGCTTATTAGACTTACAGATAATCTTTTATAACAGTAAATAAAAATGTTGTACTTAGACAGATGTTTATCAGTAATACTTTCAGCTTTATGAGTTTCCTCCTGCTTCACGAAGACTTACGCTGATAAATATGCTTGGCACTGAAGATTAATGCAGTATTTTGTAAGGTATGGTTTATTAAAAGTTATTATTAAGTTATAGATCTATGTCAAAGGCAAAGTAGGGATTTAAATAGTGTCAGATTCACAGAAAATATTTGATTAAAAAAAATCTCTTTCACACAAAAATGTCAGCTTGCTTCTTGTTCAAAGACATGGCCCCAAAATAAAAGCCAGCTTGCATATGTGCTCATGACAATCCACTGTGTACAAGAGGAGAGATGCCTCCTGGATATGATGCATGACATTACTGAAGCTGACTGTGAAAAACGAATTTAGAATAAGTACTTTGTCATCAAACATGCCTTTCTTATTACAAGCAATGGCGCTGTAGCTTTATAGCAGAAGTCTCATTGGTTAAATGAACCGAGCTGATTTATTTGCCTCCACTGGGCTGGACTGTATTGATTCCAGGTCACTTGACTGGCTGGCTTCAGATCATGTTCAGGTGACTTCCAAACAGATGGAACAAAATGGCAAGGCACTGAGAAAGCAGCTTTTCTTCGCTATAATGAGTTCCATACAAGCTCAGTATCGACTGGAGCCAAAAGAGAAGTTAAAGATGTTGAAGAAATGATATTAATACTTCTTGAATATCACTGACAGAAGTCTCTTCTTCGCACTGTGCTATAATGAATACAATGCATGCAACAACTGTAATGAAATATTTGAAAGTCAAAGCAGAGACGTCTAAACGTGGCAGAAATCTTTCCTTATTCTCCTGCGAGTCTGTAATCCAGTAAAGCAAAACATACCGCACTAATGTTCCGTAACACAGCAGCATTAAAACCATACAGGGTACACTGACTGCTGCGGCAAACAGGAAACACACCACAGAACGCTCGAGACAAATTACCAGCAAATTATCTTCTAATAATGCATAAGGTGCACAAAGAATTGATTTTCTCTTAAAGATCTGAAGGAGCCGATAAGTATAATCAGTGTGTAAATTATGTGGGGGCATTGCGTTTAACCTTTTCTGCTGTAATTTAAAGGTACAGCAGCAATGTCAGCTTGTTAAAATAGATATAAAACAACAAAACATGTGTTTTTAAAACTGAAAATCAGGTATTTTCCACACGAATAGGTTTGTATATATAGCACAAAATGCATCGTGCATTTTAATATATAAATAGACATAAATTAATCATGTTTTAAATTGATATAAAAATATATTTTCTTTACATTAAACTTAATGTTTTATTAATTAAAACAACTGCAGCTTCAAAAATCAAAAAGCTCATCGAAACCATAATAAAATAATCAATTATATTTCCCAAGGAAAAAAATGTAAGTAAATTTTATTAAATTTATGATAAATTAGTTGAAACCTGTAGGACAATTGCAGCTGCATTCTAAATGTTTATCTTAGTGTTTAAATAGATCGGAGTTATTAGAAATACTTTTACTGTTCTGATTCATCGATCAACTTTAATAACTTGGATTTTAAAAAATTATTCATAATAAGATAAGCAAATAATTTTACTTGAAAAGAAAAGCTGATGATGAACATGAGGATGATCAGACTCAGAACAAAGAATTGTCATATTTTGATGCAAATTAACTCAAACAAGGTCAAAGCAAAAAACTCTTAGTACTGAAGTTCTTTTGTTTTGTTTTGTTTTAAATATTAAGCTAAAATATACTAAAAGCCACAACTGAACACAAAAAAATTACTGAAAATTGCTGGCAGCAAACATTTATATTAAATATTGTTTTTTTTTAAAGTCACGTTATGTGAAGTTGCATCAACACTGCCACCCAGAGTTTAAAGGCTGAATATTCACAGAACTGTTTTCATAATCAATGACAATCCTTCACAAAACCATGGGGAGTCCAACCTGAGGTTATCTTTTAAACTCTTTAATAATCAGCATTGTAATTCATGCGCCAAGTTTGTACACTTAGTTTGACGTAATTATGATTCAGTGATACTTGATTATATTATATAAAAGAAAAAAGTTAGAGAGAAACAGATGGTCTCTTTTAAATGAAAGTATTTTATTAAAATCAAAAATAATATTTGTGTTTCTGTAATTTTCTGCTTCAGTTTAGTGTGAAAGAATTGACTGTTAGGTTGGAGTGGATAAACTTTAGGGTGGGTAAATAATGCAAGCACAAATATAATTAACTTTAAATTAATGTTTATTTGTGCTAACCTGTTGTATTACACACAACACACAAATCACACAGATTTAGCGGTTTCTTATGAAGTGGTCTGATGATTATTTGGCTCGTATTGACTTCAGGTTTAAACTGATGTGAGTTTGACAACAACCCAACAATTACCTTAAGTTGAACCCACAGAGAAACTGTTCATAAAACAGAGAAAGATAAAGTCGCTGAAACTAAAAATGAGTTCCTGCAGTTCACGAGCAATTTCATTTTGAGCCTTAAAGGGCTTCTAATGAAGAGCTGCATCCAGTCAGGAGCAGCTGAGTGAAAAAAAAGAAACTAAAATGAGCTATTTCTACAAATGATGGCATTAGTGATGGTTCACTCTGTGCTGGGGAAAAAGCTGTGGACTCTGTTGTCAGGAGACCTTTTGTGAATTAACTTCAGCTCAGATCGTATCATCATGGGCAGGCAAAGTAGAACGAGCTGGACCGAACTCGATCAAGCTGATTATTTTAATTCAATTTCAAGCGGGAAGAGAAAATGCATGGGTGTTCGCGTCAACAAATAAGCAAATTTAATGAATGTATGCATTTGTTTCATGCTAACATTAATCAAAATGGCACTGAGGATATAAACATAAGCTCAGTAGTTTTGAAAAACATTTTTTACTGATAAAAGATGGGCTCAGTGCTTGTGAATAATCTTCCTCACTCCACCGCACTCCACTCAGCCTACCCCACCTTCCCAGCATATTGGTTTAATTTAATTCAATCTCACTAAGTTACTTGAGCTTTAATTAAATAGACCAAGGGCCTTGGCAGAACTTCATTTTCTTTCTTGTTAAGTGAACTTTACAGACATTGTAGATTCTTTACTAGTAAACTGCTGGGACCCCAGAGGAGTCACTAAAGTCTTTTCACTTCTTTCCAATCAAATAACATTATTTTCAAGCTTTAAACTTGGGTTTCCTCCAACCAAATAGGATAAGATGCAGACTGCAGTCAGTGTGTTCTTTAGTTTATGGTTGGGCCACTGGCAAAGACTTAAATAGTAATCTTTTTAGATGGTGTATGTTTGTCAGAGGGCAGACAGTACTATTTACCATCACTGTAAATCTGAGCACCGTCACTATAAAATAGAGGCCTAGTAAAAAAGATTTTAGCTGACAGTCATGACGAAATAAATACCTTGAATAAATGGCAGATATTAATCATGGCTTTGGTTTTGAAGGCAGTCGTTCCTTTAAGCTGCCTTCTAAATTGTATGAAGCGAACACATAAATTTGCTGTTGTTTGATGACACAGCATGCCGTTGGTGTTGCGGTTTTGCATCTCCAAACCAGAGCAAAATTTTTTTACAACACAAATCATGTTGCAGTCAGCATGTGTTTATCAGTTTTTTTTAGATGACGATGATAGTTTTGTTGTTCTAGTTTGAGCAGTCTGGAAACTAGTCATTAAGAGTAAGAACAGAACTCTTATGTTTTAAAAACAACTATTTATACATAGGTTTACCCATGTCTTCACCTCCTAAACATTGCAGTGAATAATGCTGAAAAGATTACTAACAAACAAAAACACAACACTCATCAAATTATGTTTAATTTAAAACAAGTAAAAACTTACATTATCAGACATGCTGGTGTAGATTGTCAGTCATCCAGGCCATGGTAAATTCAAAAAAAGTTAAAAAACAAAAACAACTGGACTTCTATTCTGTAGCTGAAGACGTTTCGCTTCTCATCCGAGGAGCTTTCTCAATTCAGAAATAGAGAGTGTGGAGTTGAGCTTTTAAAGCTGAGATGTGATGTAAGCTGG
>NC_051433.1:4897715-4948002 GCF_001649575.2 Kryptolebias marmoratus
CAATCCAGCTTACATCACATCTCAGCTTTAAAAGCTCAACTCCACACTCTCTATTTCTGAATTGAGAAAGCTCCTCGGATGAGAAGCGAAACGTCTTCAGCTACAGAATAGAAGTCCAGTTGTTTTTGTTTTTTAACTTTTTTTGAATTTACATTATCAGACCTTTATAAGAGAATGAGAGTGACTACATCGATCTGCAAATCTGCATTATTTTTGCAGTTACTGTTTTACCTCACTGGAGAGGCTTGTGCACGAAACAAACCCTGAAAAAGTTTACAAAGCAGTTGAACTTCAGCTCCATTTTTTCCTCCAATTTTCAAGATGCGGAGGTGAAGCACAGCCAAAAAAACAAGGCCACTGAATAAATCAGCTCTGGGGTTAAATTATTCAGAGTTGACAGGATTGTCTCTCCGTTTTCATTCTCAAGAAGCACCTTCAGGTTTTACAGCTCTTTGTAAAGCTCTGTATGTGTTTGTTAAACAAACCTTTAATTTGAAAAAAATAAAAACACATTGTTTACTATAAAGTTAAAGTATTGGAAGGGATCTTATTGTAGACATATTTCATAATTATTTTGATAACATTTGTGGATTTTTAGGTTAAATGTAAAAATAATGAGTACTCGTGACTGTAGTTAAAAAAAACAACATTATTTTTCTTATCAACTTATGTGAGAGGCATATCTTTTTGGGTATCATTATGTAATAAATCCATAAAACAGTAAATATATGTAAGACTTTTAGGATTTATTCTCAATGTTGTAACCAGCCGTGATTAAAGTGGAAACCAGGCGACTGAATATGGTGCGCCTCCTTCTCTTTTCCTCTCCTCTCTCCATCTAGGCTGTCGGCCATCACAGAGCAACAGATGGAGGTGCACAACAGGATATTACCACTAAGAGGATTCCTGTTTCTTTGCCCGTCGCCACAGACTTTTTTGCATGGACAGAGTCTTTCATCGTGACCCAGCTCTTCTGGCTTACTGGAACCGATGAGGAGTTGTTGGTTAAGCCCTGTGAAACTCGCCAGGATGCATGTTGACCCGCTTGGCAAACAGACAGCCCTGACGGAGTAAGCCATGAATAACATTAAATGAATTCACCAGGTGTGATTAGAAAGTCCTGGCAGTATCTTGAAGCTTTTTACTCCAAACTTTCACTCAAAGCTTAAAGGTATGTTCCAGCTCTCTGGATCTGAGTGGCTGCGTGTCAAGTTTACTCGTGTATTACAGAGACAGCGTGTGCTGCCCAACGACAAGAAGCTTTTAAATTGTTAGCGCAGGGATTACATTAGAATTTTCCCTTTTTAAATTTCCAAAACATAAATGAACTTCATTAAAGTTTGCTTAAAATGTATACTAAATAAATTTATTAATTCCTTGAAGGAATACATATTGCCTGCCACCATTCATGCCAGAGTTTTAAAGATCATTTATGTTGAGAAATAGCAGAGTTATAACTTTTTTTAATTAAATTTCAAAAACAACATTTGTCTGATCTAGAATAATCTGTTAGCTCTTGGAGTATTTGTTGTGATTGCCTGTCTGCTTCTACCACACAAAATTATTGCTCAGTATCTATAAAACCAGCTGCATTCTAGCCATTTTGTGTGAGGTTAATTAATTGTAATGGCCATGTTTACTGGGTTGACTCCAAAAGTTAATGTACAGCGAAGAATTACTTCTTGAGAGTTCCATTAAAATTTTTCCAGTAGTTCGTGATATATTTTGCTAACAGACAAACAGGATTCACTCCATCAGTTAATATTAAGGTTTCAGGCAAAGTTGCTGTGCAATGTGTTGAGCTTAAAATATACGTTGAGGTTGATTCTCAGCTACTACCAAACCAAATTTTAGCTCAATATCTGTAAAAAATACTGAGTTATAGCCAGTTTGTGTTCTCTAAGATTGATAGCTGTGGCGACCATTTTGAATCATGTTGACTCCAAAATTTAATCTATCCAGTGATTACTTTCTTAGAGTTTAACTAAAATCTGTTCAGTGGTTTTGGACCGGCTGTTTCTGATTAGGAGATGTTTTACGCTCACATTATATTCACAAACTGTTCCGAATGCTTTGACAAGTTTTCTAGCTGCTGTCATTTTAGTTTTCTTGTCTCAATCTGGACTTCCTCACTTAATTTTTAATGCATATATTAGGCATTTATCAAAAATATATATTTTACAATTGTGCCTTTTTGCTGTTAATTGTTGTTGTATAAATAAATAAACTGAATTGAACTGAGCTGAATGCAAATCAAAGTCATACAAAAAGAAACAAGTACAGATTATAAATGAATAATAAAGGAAGACATTCTTTAAATTTATTAAATGCACACAGAAGCTGTTAATTTATTGTTGGTTCTGCACTGAAGGGATTTAATCTTTTTACTTTGGTTTTTTGTATTTAACCTCAACCTTGAGAGGAAGCTGGGGTCCAAACTGTGAATCTCAGGAGGAAACTATTTTATTTTCCTCTGTTCTTTGCAGTGTAATGATTTTGCAACACAAGCTTTCTTAACCTTCTGAGTGTTCTTTTCTCAGTAGACTTAAGAAAATAGGTTCACAGAGCCCCTTTAGCTGACCTTTTATATTTCCTATGCTTAAAATATCTCAGACTTTTAACCTAATGAAAAAGGCCAGGAAGTTCTTTCCTAAATATGTGGTAGCCGCTCCAAGCTCGAAGTAAATCAGACAATTTTACAAGCTGTTCATCCCATAATAATACAGTCATTACATTTTGGGGTTTGTCTGGTGAAAATTTAAATTCTGAGACAAGTATTTACCCTGCAGATAATCATGTTGAATTCAGTCGTGAAGTTTTATGCAGTCAGTAATGAAGTTTTAGCTTGAAAAGACACAAATTTTTCAAACTGAATAGCTTGTGGTAAACATTCTTCTTTGCAGGCTAGGACATATTTATAACCACAGACCAGAATCTGTCTCAAGGTTTCTGGACGCTCTGAGGTTCAGATGGGTTGACGTGCCAGACACATAAAGGATGACGTTTTAGATATATTAAATATTTAAAAAGGCGTGCAAAGAAGAAACATACATACCGAGCATTCAGTTTAACAAGCCACTACCCAGAAACCAGGACATTCTGGTCTGACTGGAGCAACTGAGGACAACAAGTGACGTATGTTTGTGTGTGGGGCGGTGAGGTCGTGATTCGTGTTTGCGTCTCTGTTTGCGCCAACATCCATGTAAATGCCAATGTAAATAATTGTCTGTGTGAAGAGAGGAAAACCGAGGGAACTAAAACTGGAGACCAGAGTGAGGAAA
This sequence comes from Kryptolebias marmoratus, assembly GCF_001649575.2. Lineage (NCBI taxonomy): Eukaryota > Metazoa > Chordata > Actinopteri > Cyprinodontiformes > Rivulidae > Kryptolebias > Kryptolebias marmoratus. Next base: position 4,900,997 of record NC_051433.1, read on the forward strand.
TGGAGCAGAAGAACACACTACCGCCATAAAGAAATCTTGAATAATTCTGCCTTGAGATGTGTGAGAGCTGCAAAGAGCAGAGAGGAGCATCCAGAGGTCGTTCCCATGGCAACCTTTGCCCAGGGAGATCACTGACCCTCCCGCCATGTCGTACAAGCGGGGCACAAATTGTAGGTCACATATGGCACCAGCAATCCAATCAAACCTAATCTGGCTTGACTTGCGGGCTATAAATTATACTGGAAAGCTGGTTTACACCCTGGCTTAGCTCATCGGTGGGCTCATGTGTATGATAATATTTGTGTTAATGACAAACTGATGTGCTGACCCAATAAATGTGTATGTCAACAAAAGTAGTTTTTGTCTCTTGGTTGAGGAAACAGAAAGATCAGGGGTTCCTATGCTGAGATAAGCCCGTCGTTATAAAGAAAAGTTGATTCACAATCCCCTCTGCACTTGTTATGCAGTATTGCAGATTATTAGTTGTGTGGTTATATCCACAATATTTGAAGACAGTTTTTATATGCTGTCTTAACTGAAGTTAACATTTACTCCTCTGCTTTTAACAAATAATCTTGTGAGTGGATCTATATCTTTAAACATTAATGCATTCCTTTGCTGTTTTTAGTGTATTTTTTGTCATACTTTAATATTGCAAGTCCAGTAATTGGAGTTAAATCTCTTCAAATTGTTTAATGTCAGTAAGAAAGGTTTTCTAAAGTTCAGAATGTATTTAGAAGTAGTATAATTATTAGTTTATATTTTTCACTTAGTATTAAGGTAACCTAATTCATGCCAAAGATATATTTTGTTCACTTTTGCATCTTTTAGGAAAAAAGTATTCCAATATTTGTAAATTAAACATTTTTTTTAAAACAAAATCATGTGCATGAGGAACCTTTCTATTAAGCATTCTTAATGAAAGCCAGCAATTTCTTGCGTTCAGTGAGTTTTTCAGGTGTATATATGTGGAAAACATGTAGACAGGAGTAGTGTTGTTTTGTCATATGAACTGCACTGACATGTTAAATTGTTACATAAGAAAAGTATTGTTTAAGACGGTCTTTTTGTTTGATATTTGTTTTGTGTTCGGACTATTGACGAGGCAGGAATCGAAAGATCTCAAAGAGATTACCTGAAGAATGTCTTTTTATGTAGTAAGGTAAAAAAGAAAGAGTCAATGATACTTCAATAAAAAGAATCTCACTGGTTAAATTCTTTTAATCCCCGAGGTATTCATGCTTCCAAACTAATGCAAAGTTACTGGGGTAAAAAAATCTGTGGAAGCACCATATAAAGGTGTGAGATTTTAAAACTGCTTGAGCTGCAAAAACACAGATATGAATGATTTATGCAGCATGTGGCTGTAGTATCGGGACAGCGTTGCTAGCCAAGCGTTGGCTAAAATCTAAATTTATCATTTTATGTGCATTTTGTGAAAGGTCTCAAGAGTTACACACATACAGGAATGTTAATCAGCTCTTTAAATAATGATAAATTATACTCAATCAGGTTTGGTATTTTTTATTCCTAAACTCTAACTTTAGGGAATGTATGATTTGTTGGTAGAAAAACATTTTCCTGGTTTTATGGTGCAGAAAAAAAAAATAAATTCTGTAAATTTCATAAACAGTCATGATTCAATTTCTGTGCACCGTGGACTGCGACACCCTGCCGAAATCATGACTCGCATCTGTGCATAATAAACAGCCTGCCGAAGGAAATGGAAATCCCTGAGAAAAGCTTTTTATGGGAATATAAATATTTCAAGCGTGTGGATCAGATTAGAGAAATAGGGGGAAAACTTTGGTGTGTATTTTCTTTTCAAACAGATGCTCTGTAATAAAAACAAAAATATGCAATTATATCCCATTTTTTTTAGGATGATGAGAATCAAAATCTCTGTGAAGGAAAGGTAACCTGAGTTTGATAGAAAGCGGCTCCTGATTGCTGTCTCTCCTCGCGCCATCGCTGCCCCGTGGTTCCTGATTTCATGAGTGAGCTGGTAATAATCATGGGTGACTGGATTTTCACCTTTTTGCTGAGATCTATAAGTGAGGGCACATATGGGAATGCTTGAGATTTGAAGTCAGGGGAGTCCTTGCATCTGCTTCTCGTTCCTTTATCTGCGTTTTATATTCTCCCAAGCTACGGAAATTACATTAGGCAGAAAGACTGTAATTATTAAAAAAATGTAAATAAGGCTAAATACTGCCACACTTAGTTTGCATCTTGTTTTGATGAAGGTATTTTTAACTTATCAAATACCTAATGGAAAAATAATAAAGGTTTAAATGGTGAGAGCATGATGTAAATATAAGTTTGAACATAATGAAATGTTTAGGGAAAGAACTTGCAGACGGTATTAATACGAGTTAAGAGCTATAGTCCAAACATATTGATACTTCACACACATTTTAAACCTTCTTTCTTTGAAGGTGGATTATTTTAAGGCATTAAACAATGTATAGAATTACATTTAAGTGAATACATAGCGTTTAACTGAAAACTCTTGGTTAACTCTTTGTCTCCTCCGTCTCTGATAGGTTCCTCAGCTGAATGTGTGCCTGAGCAACAATGACTCATACTTCATCTAGTCTGGGTCACAAAATAAAAAAAATTAAATGTCTGAACTGTCCCATTTCTTTTCCCTCAAAGTCTTCCTGCACTCTTCAGCGCTTCAGTCGTTTCCATTTGTCTGATGTAACGCTGAATAAAGGAACACGTTACTCTTTAGGGGCTTCAGGGTTTTATAATAAGAACTATAAAAGAATCCTGTTGCTATTTAAAAAGCTTACAATATGAACCATTTTTAGCTAAATAACTGGTTAACATGTAACTTATTTATTGTGGCGCAAGGCTATTTGATGCTTTGTGCAGGTAATAGGATTTTAAAATTGATTCTGCTTTCAATAGCAGAGTCAGATTTTACCTTGAAAGCCATATTTTTAATCTGTTTGGCTGTAAGAGATCAGCCTGTATGAAATTTAGTCAGATAAATTATATTTTTAAATGGTTAATAAGTTTAATTTTTACTTTATTGTGAGTTTCAGTGTAATTGAAATATGATGAAACAAAAACTAGATTGAGGACTAAAGATTAAACTATACTTGAACAATGATAGTTATGTGCATTAATGAAGGTTTAGTTGGTATTTTTAAATGAATGAGTAAATGAATGAATGACCTCTATGTATCTTTTTTAAAAGAAATATTAGTCACTTTATACAATATCAAACGACCTCTCATTTTAGTGCCAATTCCACACTGATTAAAAATCATAAAAAGACTAAAAACAATACATATTTTCACTTCATTGACACAAGTTCATTTTCATTCAAATTTATATTTTCTATTTTTTTAAATAATTAGTAATCTCCTTTAACACTAATAACATTCCATAAATTTGCTATATTTCAAATTAATTCTTACTGTACTACCAAACACAAATAATACAAATTACAACATCCTTTACCTAATTACAAAATAAAACTAGTAAGTTTATTGTTTGTAACAAAAATTAACTTCCCTTCTTTTACGCACACAATACCTGTAAATTATACATACATGTATAATAAAAAAATCAATACAAATGTGTTAAATTAGGCTCTATTTATTATTTTTAGTTGTTTTTTTTAAAGTAGAAATTGTGTGTCTATATTTGTCTTTTATGCTTTTTCTCATATTTCAATACAGTGCTAATTTAAGCACAAGAAAACAATATAATATGTAGAAAGATTCTTTACCCCAAAATGCTTAATTCATTACAGAACACTAACATTTATGTTTTTATGCATTTTAAGTTATATTTTTGGTCATATTCAAAAGCATATTGGGTTATTACACATGAAATGAGCTATACAAATATACTTTTACTTCATTGACAAATTAAAATAATTTTTGTTTTAAATATGTTTTCCACATGAATAGTTGATCTATTAACGCATCTATTAAAAGGTTTTGTGTACTTAGTTCTAAAATGTTTCTAACATCATCAAATACCATGAATATGATTTAATTACGTTTATAGATGACTTATTAACATCAAGCTGTTTTGACAAAAACTTATTCTCTTTTGTAATTATAAAAAAACAGCAATGGACTGGGGTGTGCATGAGAGTCAAGCAGAAATATGTTTTTATACACAACTTTGTATGTTTTTTGATACTGTTGTTATTTTGTTTTGTTCTTCTTAATTTTATAAATTATTGTCCATGAAGTGTCAAAATGCTGTGTTAGACCATAAATAAATGGTCTGATTTCATCTTCATTTAATCAAATAGGGATAAAATAAGAGTAACTAATTCAGCAGTGCTAACCTGAAGACCAGCATCCATCAGGTTCAGTCACCTAGCATCAGTCCAGACAGCTTCGGGTTCTCATGTTGTCCTTCTGAACTCTGCAGCTGTATCTTTAAAATGTCCTCAAGGTTCACTGAGCTCGATGGAACTTTCTGGTACAGTCAAGTGCACCCAGCGTGAGTGATCGAGCCTTTTCTTCTTACCGAATCCTGCAATGTTCTACCTTTCACATGGCTTGCTTTAGGAAAACAGTCTAGTCATTAGAATGGAAGGAAGAGAGTTATGACAGGTAGGAGGAAGAAAAGGTGGCAAGAGCAGGACTCTGACACTAATGCAATTTGAAATTGTCTGTAATGCCTTGTTTCTAAATTGGAAAAATTGACCTTCCTTGTAGAGGTGACACAAGCCTTCACTTCGAGATTTTTCTCAGGCTAAGTGGAGGTTTGGGAGCGGGCTGTGGCTGAGCCTGAAGGCCGAGCAAATATTTCATGAGTAATTTAATATGTGGAACATGAAAGCCCGCTTCACTCAGGATCTTTGCCCGGATACAGACAGTGATCTGGTAGCATGGAGAGGAAAGAAAAAGTCAAAAGGGCAGACCAAGGAGAAGTTAACACTGTACGTCAACTCTCCTCCACCGCTGCTTAAGGAGTCAAAACTAACATTAATCTAAAACATTTTTTTGTCTCCAGGAGGCACTACATTACTGACTTGGACCTTCTTCATTATTTTTACATGTGGAGCCAATTTTAAAGAGAAAACTGTCAAAGAGGGTGCCTCCTAATTATTAGCATCATTGCACTTTAAGTGCTACTCTTGTTATCATATTAATAACTGGTTCTATATTTCATCAAAATAAAACAAAATATTAATTCAGTGCCACTACAAGATGTATAATCTTACTTATCATTCAATGTTTTTGCATATAAAAAGGTTTTCTTGTGCACATTTACACTATTTATGTTTTTCTATTTGTGTAGGAGTCAAATTTAAAAATATGTTTTTTGTTTTTTTTAAACTTTTGCTTTTAGTTAGTATATCAAGCTGGTGTTAGGCACTTCAGAAAACTTAATAAAAATACATTGACTCTTTTGACCCTCAATATCAATGGTGTTTTGTGTACTTTTTATGATTCTAGGAATTGAAACAGTATCTTTGCATTAATTTTCTATTATACATCATATTTTTGCATTCTATTACACATGGTAAATAGAAAACATCATTAACCGTTCATGAGATCTCAAATTATTTGGAAACTCTTTAGGAAGAGAACAGGAATGACTTCATTCATTCCTTCCTAATTATAAAGTGTGTTAAACCAGATCAGTGTGTGAAACATAAAAAGTGGATGCTTCCACAATATACAATATTAATATATTTAACAAACAGACCTGAGGTTTTAAAAGTGAATGGATTTGTGTTTGAGTCATCTCATAAATATCCCAGGTGTCTGGAATCCATTTTTCTTCATTCTGTGATTCCACTTTGAGTCATGTTGCCTGCAGGAATTCCCAGATGACTGCAGTCACGGGGTATTTTAGTAATAAACAGAACGCTGACTACAGAAAACCGGTAGACTACTTTGTATCATGGTGCAAGAACAGTTATCTTGGACATGAACAAGTCACAGGTGGTAACTGAGAACTGAACAGATACAGAAATAAGCTGAAGGTCTCCCTGCAGGAAAAGAGTTGAAAACCGTAAATACTTTGGTGTGCATTTGGAAAAACACAAATTGAAGAAGAACAACTGGACTGAACATTTCAATAAACAGATTTCAACATTTGCAGTAGTGTCTGACCCACTTTTGAAGCAGAGAAAGGCCCACACCTTTAGAGTATACCATCATTTTAACTTCTCCAGGTTCTGTATACCACTTTACAAAACTTCTCGTTCATCCATTCACATACACACTCATACAGCACTTTCTATTCTATGTATTACATTCTGTATATAGTGTGCTTGTACAATATCTCCCTCAAACACTGATAATCATATTGGGGGGCAATGGGGAGCTTCAGCATCTTGTTCAAGGACACTAAGGCACACTGAAAGGGCTGAGGATCAAACCCCAGACCCTCCAGTTGGAAAACAACCTCCCTACCAATGGGCCACCCCCACATGCTGATTTGTCTCAGACCAATTACAGTGTAAAAAGAATTCCAGGGTATCCTGATGCAGTTCCATCACATCAGCCTGACACTTAGACTGGTGTCACTTGATACATGTAAGAGTTTCCACATTACAGTGAGGGAATGCATCACTGCCTCATGAGAACAGCCTATTCAGCTGTGTGTAACACAATAACTATAAAATAGATTGTAGCTTGGCGCAGCTGTGAGTCCGTGTTGAACTTGTTGCTCAGTTGTTTGGAATATTTGATAGTTGATGACATATAAACAATGTTCATGCACGTACTGTAAAATGCTTTATTTGCTTTGACAATGTCTGTACAAGAGAGCAAAGAGAGCACTGTAACTAAACGAAAACAGTTCTGTGATGAAATGCAGTTGTATGTGACAGCTTTGTTTCGTAATATGAATGCACTTCATAAAATATACTTAGCAACTCCATGTAATATCAATGTCTGTGCTTTTTTATTTCACATCCTAAATGCTTCTTGTCAGTTTTGTTAAGAAAAAAATAATAATAAAGGGATCTAAACTCTAAATGCTACACGTGCAGCAGGAATTTGATGTCAGGCGATCCAAACCAGAAATATTTTGCACCCTAGTTTAATACTTTTAAAGTAAGCCACAAACCCACAGATTTTAATATAGTAAAATATGCATGCATGAACCCTAAAATGGCATGTCAAAGTAAAATAACTTTGAAACAAGGTTTCATGCCAGTTTCATGTTTTCCCATGAGACTGTGTTGTTGAATCTGTTAAAGTATGTAAGACGTTTTGCTCTTTTTGGTGCAGTGTTTGCTGAATAAAAAAAACCACACCATGTAACCTTTTAGATAAAACTCTAATTAAAGAGAATAATGAACAACAGAAAATAATGTCAAGAACGCATTTCATAGAAACTAAAATAAGGCACATTAAGCTCTCTGTCACAAATATTTAGATGCTGTGTTTACCTGCTCCTAGTTGTTTTTGCCAAACTGAAATATCATGTTATTCTTTTTTTTTCTCTAACTATTTATAATAAGTAACACATATGGACTGCAGGTGGACAAATTCAGCTCCCTGAACTCTTGCAAAATGTGTTTTTTTTTTTCAATTTCTTGTTAAAATTAACAAGCTCCATTGTGAAAAAGACATGTTCTTTTATGTCAGACTGTTTTGCTCCAAATCTGTTCTACATTGTTCAGCACTGAGGTTGTCCTCACAGATGTGCAAGTTATCCAAACCATCTGCGTTAATTCAACCCCATACACGCTCTGATAACAAGACAGATCATCTCTCTTCTCTCGAGCTCAGGGGATGAAGCAGGAATGATTTCCAAAAAGAATTTTAGACTCCTATTTGTGAGACCACAAGACAGCTTTTCTTTTGATCTCAGCCCATCTTAAATGCTCTCAGAACCAGAGAAGGCAGCAGAGTTTCTGGATCTTGTTTATGTTGTCACGTTTAAGATGGAGTTTTGACCTGCAACTGTCTTTAATAACAACTTTGGAACCATTTGTTTTGGATGCAGTGCTGCCTGAGGGCCAGAAGATGTAGAGATCACAGTTGTTAAAGATTTAACTAGATCCTTTAAAATAGTTATTGATTTTATGTCAGTGGAAATGTCTTCATAGATTTATCAAGATAAACCCCAAATTTCTGGTGTTTTTCATTTGAACTCTTTGCTTGTGCAGCAGTCGATCCTATGTTTTTTGTTCCCTCTGTCCAAGCTGTCATGGAACATGCTGGAGTTGCTCAAAACATAAAAAGTCATGTAATCAAAAACATTCATACTGTAACATTTCTTTTATCTAAATATTCTGCTTCATTAAATCCAACAGAAATCAGTAAACTGCATCTGAAGAAGTTTAACAGATGCTTTTCACTTATTGTATCAGACAAACAGGAAAAGCACAGATGTGCCATAAAAAAAGAAGTCCAGACTGTACAGAGATGCCCACTGGAAGGTGATGTTAAAGTCATTTAATCTGGCATGAGCTTCAGCTACTAAAACAAATTAAGATGTCTGGTCACAAAAAAGGCCCAGAGATATGAGATAAGAGCTTTTCTCTCTTTTCTCAAGTGGCTTGTGATGGTGTGAAACTGCTGACATCAGAATCAATCTCTGTCAACACTCTGTCATTTCGGATCCCACAGGGGACACTGACAACTGTGGCTGATAGAAAGAGCCGCAAAGAAGGACACACATCTCTGATGAAGAAGGGAGGTGAGCAGATTGGAAGGCATTTATAGGTCTTCCTTGACTTATATGTACCTGTCATGTTTCGAGTCTCAGGTGTGTTCTGATGCGACGACATGGACTCGGTTGGACTGTGGACAGAAAAATAATTAAAAGGAACAACTGTTGCTCATATCTGTGCTGCTGAAAGACTTATTGTAAAAAATGCTGCCAGAGCTGAAGGGCCTGTTTGATGCAGAACCTTCCCCCCAAAAAAGTGTACAGATTTGTGTTTTGCAGCAAATTTGATGAATTTATGTTAACATTTTTACACAAAGTTAATAACTGTTGAACAAGTCTGGGTGTATGTTTTGCGTCTGTGTCTTGTGGTGGTAATGGGATGTGTTGACAGACAACTCAGGGTAGCAGAGAACCTGTGCTTCAGCAGCTCCGAGCCTCACCATAAGCCACGGCTGGCTAGATCCGGAGTGTCACCCAGGGGTCATAAAGAGTTTGGCCCTCTGAACTCTTCAATGTCAACTGAAGCATGAAGGCATCAATGCTCGCACCCCTCGAGGCACTGCTGCCTCCAAAATCAGTGTCAGCCTACATGAGCCCAATGCATCTCTTGCTCAGTGCAAAATTGTGAGAGACATCAGTTGTTTGCCTCTGCTGGCTGAGGCTGATCAATGGACCACCCACGGTCATTAAGCTGGGTAAATGACAATTGACAGTCTAGAACGGTGAGTGTGAATCCACAGGGCTGAACTGGGATGGGGCAGACACAGATTTATGACCTTTTTCTGATGTTCGATCAAACCTTTAAACCTTATTTGACCTCACATTTGTTCTGCTAATCTAACAGTCTTTAAACCCAAAGATTAAATATATTTATAACATAACAATATTATTATGTATATCAAATCTTATAATATAGTTCGAATAATTTCTGACCTGATTCCAATTTGAATTGATTATTTTTGACTATTTGTTACCTTAGAAAGTTTTACTTTACTTTTTTCTTATTATAAGATATAGAGCAAGCCGCTTATTTTAACTGATTGTTTGTAGTAGTCAAATGTAGACTAGTCAAAATGAAAGAAAAAAAACACAGAAATGCTTTGTTAATTAATTTTTTTCTCAAAACTTTTGCTGTACAAACATTATTGGAAATTTTTGACATATATGGTCAAATCAATGACTATATGTAGCCACACACAATGATTACTAGATGTTAAAATCGCCGTGGCCCAGATTCTCCTTGTAGACTGTTGACACTTTGATGGCGCTGTTTCTGAAAACAACAAAAAAAGCTGCGTATTAAATAAACACACAGCCTGAGAGTGTGCCATTAACACTGGTGCAAATCTGGGTTGCTTATTGTTCATTCCCACCTTGATTTGGATTAAAAAAGTGCTGCAGAGAATGATGACAATTACACATTCCTGTATTTTAGGAACAGAGAGTGTTTGGTGAACCCTGTCAGGGCAGATGCTTCCACCACAAAAAGGTCACATGAGATGGCTGCAGACAGCGTGAAATTGTAGGTGAAGAAAAGGGCTCAAGTGTAGAACTTGCAGACACTTGTAATGGCTGTAGCACAAATTGGGTAAAAAATAGTTTCATAAAACATTGATGATGTTTAAAAAGTGAAGTTTTGTAACAACAAGCAATTAGTGACATAAATGTAATTGTTATCCTGTTACTGCTCTCTGTTCAGACCAAATGTCTCAATGAAATGACCTGCATAAATAAAAGTGAAATGAAAAGATAAATCTTCAGTTTGCTTTGTATTCTTGCCCCCTAGTGGTAAGAAGCATCCTAATAAAACAATTTTCATTTAGGATTAAAAAAATATGAACAATCAACTTGGAGCTCAGAAGTATAAATAGAAATGGGGGGGTGGGGGGTGGGGGGTCATCAAAATGAAGTTCTAATTTGCACTAACATTTTGTAATGTTTGTCCAAATCAAATATAAACCATATGAAGGGCTAAGACAGCATGAAGCATGAAGAGGCAATGGCAACAGATGGAATTTTCCCCCTCTGCAGGGACATCCCATGTAATCAACCCTGCAATTAGGTCTACTCCTCTACCACACACACACACACACACACACACACACACACACACAAACAGGAAAACACACATACGTTTATGCATTCTGAATCTGTTTATGCTTTCCAAGTGACACTAAGGCCCATTTGCTGACCTATATTCAGAGCAGCATTGGAGGAGCTCTGACTCGGAAAGCTGCAGCCTTTCTTTTTGTTCTGACAACCTATTAGGTCGAAGGTCAGGAGAAAGCTAACAAAACAATGCAGATTCATGCAATCACAATGGAGAAGAACAAAAAGGCTTGTTTATGTCATGTTTGTGGCAAGCTCGGATTATTGGAGCACAAATGGCACCACAGGCATGAACCTGCAGATTCATGGGGAATTACTGTGGTGGGGCATAGTGCGGCAACACTGAGTATTTAGGTCATGTCTATGCTGTATAAAAGTTAATTTTAAAATGATTTAATGCAAATTGGTCTCTATAGGTATTGTGCTAGACTAAGCACAACACATTATGCTGCCCCCCTCGTGTATGAGGGAAGTCATTATTACATGATTCAGTTTAAATGCAAAGACAGCTTGACAGAGGCTCCATTTAATACTGTTTACTACATTTATCTTGTAGTATTTTTTATTATTATACTTAGTTATTGTAAAATGTATGTTTTTTAAAGTGTCCTCTTTCAACAGTGGACAAAAACAGGTTAAATCAACAAGTTGCACAGACCGCAAATGAATCTAAGTATGTTAAACTGAATATTACTGCTGTGTTGAGGTGAGAAGATGATAAATAAGAAGCTGAAATATAAATTCACAGCTCATTACAGAGTCAGCCACAAAGTGTATAATACATAAACAAGCTGTCTGGATTTGTTTTGTTTTGTTTGTTTGTTTGTAACACAGGACATCCTCTTGTTCTCACAACGAAGCCAAAAATCTTTAAGATACTGGTGCATGTCAGCATATATATGATACTAAATCCACATGATGTTTAGGTGCTTTGATGATGAATGCTGGTATCAAACACAAGAATTTACACTATTTTTTTGTAGAGAGAAGTGATGTTTAAAATGCATATTACAGAAGAAAAACCTGACAGTGATAATGAGAACAATAAAAACAGGGTGTCATGTTTGTGGGGGAATACTGACCACCTACAAAATCTGTTAACTTGTTTTATATCTGACCAAAATGCAACAGCATCATAGTTTTGGGTGTGCTAAGTGCAACCAGAGTAATATCTGTATTTGCCAAGTGTGGATAAGGAAGAATATTTGATAAAACAGGACCTTCCATTGCTAAAAAAACATATGTGGTTGTAGATGTTATAAACAGATCAAGGAATCCTGTTTTATCTGAATTCAAATTAGATGTGTGGTTGTTTTTTTATTGGGATTTGCCTTTTTATTAGTTAGATAAAATAAAAAATAATCAAATTAAAGCTACATGTGGTCCTATCTTATCTCTAACAGCATGTAAAAAACTGGCAGAAAATGAACATAAAATTCCTTGCATGAATGTGGTAAGAGTGGCAAAAGTGCATTTTCTTCTGATTCAGTCGCTGATGTTAGGAAAATAGTTTTTTTTCCTCTGGCAGGCAGCTTAGTGGTGAGTTCCTCTCAGTCTGATTGCTGATCATTTGTCCAAAAATCTTCTTGTTCAAAAATAACGTCTTTGCGCTACGAAACTGAGGTTTTTCAAAATCCGTTTTCCATCCCATCAAGGTCAAATGTTCCTTCTCTTCAAAACCAGTCTTGAATCAAACTGTAATTATTTCATTTTCATGGCTTACCTTCAGTGTGCTGAGTGAATTGTGCACATATTTTGTGGCATTCCGAAGAGCATTGAAGGAAGCACACGGGAGGCTTTGTGTGATACTGTAATTGAGTGTCACATGTCAGTGAATTTGCTGGAACGTGTTCCTCACGTAGAAATGCTCTAAATTATTGCTCACATGTGTTCTTTTCTTTTTTTCCCCCAGTTTTTAAGCATTCGGCCAACTGGCAGCAGTTAACCTCCTAATTTTCCCACTCTAATGCTTCTTGGCTTGACATTCTGCCAGGCGGCACAAATTCTTTTTTTCCTCTTCCATAAACCATCACAAACGGAAACATAGCATCCTGAGTTTTCTACAAGCAACGAACCTGATTGCAATTTTGGATTAAAGATGGAAAATCCTGTCATTACTTTTGTTGTAGAAGAGTTGTATAAATAAGTAAATGAATAAGCCAAAAGTGTGTTTTTAATCTCCTGGAAGACAAAAGAGTTAACTTACAATCTGAGGATAATTTATCACACCTGTTTTATTATATTCATATCATTTTCACTTCCCAGCATGACGATGTCAGGCAGTTTGAGGTGAAGTTTTATTCCTCTTCACTTGCAAACAGCTCCTCCTTTAGGGGTGGCTGGATTAGATAACCCGACTCAGAGACCAGATTGTGACGTGGAGCACTCCTGCCATCTAGAGGTAAGAAATTGTCAGCACAAACTAGGATAAAAAATAAACAATCCATTGCAGCTGAGCCTTAAAGAGTGCACACTATTATCCCCCTTATTCAAAGTTCTTAATTCTATGAATGAAATGTCTGATATAATTTGGTCAAACATTGGCAGCTGAGATCTCAGTTCCTCTTCAGACCATACAGTTTTCACGAGTCTTGCTTTAAACAGATCAGTTATTACTATTATTAAGCTGTCTTTCACTGAAGGGGTCCGAAAATTCTCTGTCAAACCAAAGTGATGTTAAGAAGACACCCATAGGCTTATGTACCTTTTTTGATTAAAAAGTCCTCAACTAAAACCTGAGAGTGTATAATTGAAACAATAACATGTAGTACCTAAAGAATGAATCAGTGATAAATTAAATAAATTTTGCCAAATGTTCAGACATTTTCAGAAATGATATTGATTTTGCTCCTCGGGAATTACATATTTACTCCATCAGTTAGAGGTGAGAATAAACATCTTAATTTGTTTAACTCATGACATTTGTGTGTGTTCATGAAGCTCAGATCACAGCTCAGAAAGGTCATCAATCATCCGCCCAACACCTTTGGTCACTGAAACATTTCTCACCCTAAAAATCTTTTCAAACGCTTTACAATAAGCAGTTAAAGAAAATCAGCACATTTAAAATCCTTATTGTCTCCTGTGTTACTGTTTAACAAAATACAAAAGTGAATACTAAAATGTTATTAAAGTCACTCAAATCTCCAGAGTTATAATTTGGATTGATATTAAAGTTTTAATTTTGGCACAAGTGCCAGTGCACACATCCTCCATAAGAGGTCAGTATAACCCAATTATGACCCATTTTCCACTAAAGATCATTAAAGACAATTAAAGAAACACGTGAAAAATCATTTGATTTACACGTTTTAATTTTAAAATGGTGTGAGACATGAAAGAATGCAGTACATAACACTGACAGGCAGAAACAGCACAATAAATAATAGTGTTTGACCTAATGTTTTATAGTGAATCAGACTCCTAATAAAAAAGTTATTTTTGCACCCATCTGGCACCCAATATTAGAGCTCAGGTCCTCTTTTAAACAAGACTTATTTTAGTGCACACACCACTTTACACACCACGGCTTATTCTTTATTCCAGCTTTAGTGAGCAATACATGGTTTTTAAAAGGGCTTAAGTGCATTAATAACTAAGATGTCTCTGGAATCATCTGTCTCACATCAGATTATTCTGCATAAACCTTTTATTTTCAAGGAAACAAATTCCACATTTAAGGGCAACTTGTGATCGGCACGTGTTTTGAAATTTCTATATCTCATATCACAGATTATGTTTTTTTTAATGTTTGTTTGTTTTGTTTTTCTGAAATAATTCTTTGAACCGTAACAAACTGCAGATAAATGGAAATCAGAAATCAGTTCTACCTGATATGATAACTTTAAATTCAAAGATGTTTTGGACACACAGTAAGCAGAAGTTACTTCAGTCCAAAGTCATCTTTTATGATTCCAGTGTCAAACTATATATATTTTACTTGTCTGTATCTGAATTCTGTGAAGAACATAGTTCAGGAACATTACTATATGACTCTGGAGTTAGTCACTAACTTATATCCTTTGACAAATCAGTATTTTTTTCTGGAGTTTATCACATAACTCTATCTTCTCACAGAGACTTATTGGCTCAGCTTAATGTCAAAAATGTCAAAAACTGACTGTTTATTTCTCCTCTTTACTTTCATCAGTTCTTCACAAAGACTGGATAAAACACCACAGTGGCCTTGCTGTACAAGATTTCGGTATAAACTAATTTTCTTTACTAATATAAAAAGCCCAAACATATTTTTGCAGTATTTAGACTCAGTTTGACACCATCTTAATGTTTATATTGTTCTTTGTGTTTTTTTTTTCTGTTTTGTTCTTGATTGCTGCAGATATTCTTTGTAATTTGCATACAGCTTGTAGCTTTTTAAAATTGCATATGGTGACAATAATTACAGTGCACTGTGGGTACAAAAAAACAATATACAAAAGGAGAGGGAGGGAGGAAAATACAGCGAAAACAAAAATATGTTCACAGTTAACAAGTTCATTTCTAATAATTATTTAAAGTTTAGCCTTTCTTGAATGAATGCTTTTCACCCACCGCCTTTCATGTCAGAGTTTCAGACTAAGATTGTCCTATGATGAGAAATGACAGAGTTGTTGATGTTTTGGTCAAACACAAACAACACAAACATTCAAAGCTTGTGTTGTTAATGGCTTCCAGATACTACCACAATATCTGTAAAACCGACTGAGTTAGAATTATGTTTTTGTGGGCTGATGTTGATTAGATATGCTGGCTGTCTTGAACTGCAGTGACTCTAAAAGTAATTCAGCCGTAGATGTACGGGCAGTCATTCCTTTCTGATAGTTTCATTGAAATTCATTCAATGGTTCGCAAGATATTTTGCTAACAGACAAACAGGGTTGACTCCAACAGTTATTACCTAAGTTTTAAGCAAAGATGTTGTGCTCAATATATGTATTTGGGACAATGCTGCAAAGTAAAAAAAAAATAAAAGAAAATACACTGCCACTCATAGTTGTGGTGATTCTGGAGGTTTAGTATTTTTGGTACTTCCTGGTGGGCCGTCTCGACGGCTGATTGGCAGCTCCTCGTCACTCCCTCTACACCTGCGGCAGATCAGGCTCATCAGAAGGCAGCTGGTACTTAAGGCCGTGGTGGGAACCAGACCAGCGCTGGAGCATTGTTTTGCCTCTGTGGTAAAGTGCTAAGCATTTTGAGATTACGAGTCTTCCTTGTGAACCCTTTCTGAGCTTTTTGTATTTTTGTGCTTGTACCTACCTAGGACAACCTGACCTGTGTGGATCCAACCTGGTCTGTTGTGGAACCCTGCCTTGGAGATAAGTTACCTATCTGTTTGCCTGTGCCTGTCTGCCTGCCTAAAAAGGGATACTTGCCTACTCCCTCCTGGAGAATCTGCTAACCTGCTAATGGGAAATACTTACTTTTGTACTCACCTCCGTGCTGTGGATCACCCTTCGCACAGTAAGGCCTCTCACCTGAAGATCTGTCCTATAACACTTACCTGCTTCTTTACCAAGGAAAAACTCACCACGTCCTCTGCTTCCAGGTCCTGGTTCCTGTTATTATCACCGTTCCTGATTCACTGTAAAATAAACTCACTTCTTGTTATCTTGGTCTCCTGTGTCTGTCTGACGCCGAGCTGCTCATTTTAGAAAATTGCCGAATCCTGGCAATAGTTTCTATATCATAATCTTATTATTCAAAATGTATCAAGAAAAACAATATAACAACAAAAGTTAGCTCTTTGAAAACCAAGCTTTTATATTTTTTCTTAAAGCCACATTGCTGGGAGCATTTTGTTCCTTGCTCTGTTAGGAGCGCTTTTATCCCATTTTACAACTTGTATCATCGAGCTTTCAGACCAGCTGCTACATGTATTATTGTTCTTCTGAATTGCTGATATTGGCTGGGTTTTTTTTAGTTTCAGAAAAAAAAATATTGTGATGTTTAAGAAAATTGTTACAGGTGATGTTTCCCATCTGCAGCCATCTTCTTTTCTAATTTGCATAAATTACACATTGCCTTTTGACAAAACAAGAAAACATCTTCACAATCTGGATTTTTTTAAGTTTATTGTAAAACATACCTTCAAGGCAAGTTATAAAAGCAATTTTGCAAATCTGAGGCATGAAAATTAGATGTGACATCTGTTAGCCATGTAATAAGGCATACTTAATTTGTGCATTTAAACAAACAATTTGTAAAACAATAAAATCAGCAGTCTGTATTTTGTACGGTGAGCATTTCATACTTACTCTTTATGCAGAATCATAAAAGCTCAAGCTTCCTCTCTTTCACAGTGTGCACCATTATCCTCCTTATAAACAACCTTTCCTCTTTTTTTTTGGTCCCTGTGAAACACTGTTTAACAACTTGTTAAAGGGTTTTAAAATGTCAGGAAATAACCTTTTCTCCATGTCGTATACCATGGAGATCCAAGAAACTGGAATAAGAATGGTTAAGGGTTATAAAACTTTCTGATTTAATTATTTGTCAAAGTCGCCTGTTTTGAAGTAATTTGCGCTCAGCTTCAGTTAAGTGTTTTTCACCTTTATTCTTCACCAGTAATTCTTGACACTCATCCGTTTGACAATAATCTCCCCTTCTTCTTGCCAATTAGCTCAAGTGTTTCCACTAAAGTGATGTTCTGTTCCCCATTGACAATAAGTGCTTTATAATGAGGGATAATGTAGGTCAGATAAGCATTCAACAGAATCCAGAAATAAAATGTGAACTATCACAAACTGAAACTTTCACAAAGATAAAATTATACAGAAGGATCTGAATGTAACTAAACACTTAGTGTGCTTGAGTAATGTAAAAAACAAGTACAATACAAACAAACTGTTAACCTCATGGAAAACTGGATTTTCTGTTTCCAGTAGTTTTTGCCTCTTGATGCTGAAGTCTCAGAATTATGGCTGTCAGCTGGAAAGGGTGGAGAGTAAACATGCAATTTATTCTACATTTTAGTAGCATAGAATTTATCAAAGAGATTAAAGGCCAAAGATAAGTGTGACTGGCTGGTGATTTGTGCAGGGCTGGGGTAGACAACCCTGGTCCTCAAGGGCCACCATCCTGCATGTTTTACTTGTTCCTCTGCTCCAACACACCTGATCTGAATCAATGAGTGATTACCAGGCTTCTGCAGAATATGAAGAGGTAATCTAAGCACTGAATCAGGTGTGCTGGAGCAGGGAAACAGGGAAAGCATGCAGGATAGTGGCCCTCAAGGACCAGGGTTGGTACCCCACCTCTCGCCCAGTAACCTCTGAAGATAAGTATCAACTTCCCGGTGACCCTGCAAGGACATAGGAGGTCGGAAAAATGGATGAGTGGTTGGATAAATGTGATGTTTCAGCAAATATAATAAACTTTTACTATATAACTGTCACGATTTAGGATTTTCTTGAGCCAGTTTTTTTAAACAAAAGTTAAAGTTAGGCATTTATTTACTTTTGTGGTTACAGTTTTAATGAAAAATACAATTTAAGGACCTTTTTACCTGTTTTTAACCCACTGAAATGAATGGATATACTGTTTTTACTTGTGTGCAGGGATAAATATCAGATAAATTGTTATTTTTATTACATCACATTGTTTTATGCCTCCAATAAATATGTAAAAAAAAAGTCTGATAGAGTAAGTTTGCATCTCTATGCAATAAGATATAGGAATTCCCTTAACACTTTTCCTACATGGAGGACTTTATTTGGTTTGAAATGTACAAATCAATGCATGCCTCCCTATGCTTCTTCTTGAGAATAAAATTCATGTCAGCTTTTATGTATTTCTGTACTCAGGGACAACAAGCTGGTCTGAGTCTTTGTGTTTGTTTGTGTTCGCTTTAAGATCCGTCAAAGATGTTCCTGATGTTCAGATTCAGCATAAAAAAGAACAGAGCAGGAAATCAGGTCAGATGTTCTATTTAAATGCAAGACAGATTCAGAGTCACTGGGACAAGTTTGATAATCTTGAGATTTTCCTTTTTTTTAGCAATTTTTTGTGTGTGCTTCAAAATACAGAACAAACTTCTGAAAATCTGTTAAAAGAAACCTTGAAAGAAGAGCAAAATACAGCTATTGCATAGTTAACTACTTTGGTGCTGCATTAAAACTACTCTGATTAATCCGCCAAAACCTTTTTCAGTCTCTGGAGAATTGTTTGAAGTTTTATTCAATCAAGTCCTCAAGTTCTTTTTAGATTGAAGACATGCTTTATATAAAACTAACAGCCTAAAGACTTGCTGTTTTATTAATTGGGTTACAGATGAACCACTCGCATCTTAGCAAATAGCTTCAGCTGCAGTTTTGTTTTTGTAGAGTAAACTTTTCCCTGTAAAACCTCATGTTGTACACATAAGGAAAAACAAAAAGATGCAGGTCCAAATACAGTTACAGGGCACTGATTTTTGTTGCACAGCAGATTTAGCCATTGGCTGAGACAAGTTAATCCAAAATGCTGGGTTTGATACAAGCAGGATTTAGCCACAGCCATGATACTAACATCTGTCAGATTCTCCTGTCAAGCTCCCAACCCAGACGGACGGAAGCAGAATATTTTTGATCTCACCACTGCGACAAAGAAGAAGCAAAAGCAGTTAATATATTCCAAACCTGGGGTAAGTCTACAAGGAGTTAATGAATGTCGGAGGCTTTGTGGCCTAGAAAAGAGGTACTTGATTCATCAAGGGTTATGTAATGTGTTTTTTGCACAGACTGAACTCAACTTGCTTTGTGCTCATGGTGCATTAACTCATCTGCAAGTGTTATTTGTTTCTTATAGGCTTACTAATGTTATCATTTATCTTCTAAATGGGTCATCAAGATTGCAGTTTCTCACTTTTTTTAAATGAATCCAATAAAACAATTCTGTTATAATATGTTACCACAAATTACAGTGATTAGCCTTATGTTTAGAAGAAAATTTAACCTTACTGTAAATCTGCACTTACAGTGTAAGCTTGTATTGAGAGAATGTTTATTGGGTTTTGATCTCATTGTCATTGCTTGAAAGTGTGAAATCTGAGAGAAAATAAGGGCATATTGCATAGATAAAAATCCTGTTAGTTATTTTTAAATTAAATGACAAGTTATTTGTGACTCATTACTTGCATTTGTCATATCTAAACAGTTTATAGTTGCTTTGACTTTATCTTATTATCCTTAGGATAACTTCCTGATGTAAATATTTGTTCTGTTATTACCACTGAAGCTACTGAACAGTCATTTGTTATTTCAAGCTGAAGTTAAATATATTCACACCTCTTTTCAACCATTTAATTTTTGTAATTTTGGCATTACATCAAGTTAATTCTTTAAAGCTCTGTAAAATGTCAGTCAACACTCTAAATTGCCATCTGATATTTGAGTTGTCTTTTTATGCGTCGCAGTATACCAGCTTCATACAGATTTATACCCTTTAAAGTCTGCAGAGTGCATAGATTATAAAAATGCTGAGCACATATTGCTCCAGCAGGTTGCAACGTGAATAGCATAAAAAAAGTAAAAATGAGAATGCCAAGAGACATTATGTTTATAACTGAGTGATGAAATGAAATTTTAATGATCCTTTAAAGAAAATGGGTCACTGCAACAGCACAAAGGAAGATCGAGAACAAGTTGAGTACGAAGTAAAAGGCAATTAACCATTCCATCACCACAGCTTTAATCAGATCAATTCTCCAGATGCAACATGTCCCAAAAATCAGTTTAACATATTAATCACAAAAAAGCAGACCAGTTTTCTTAAGTATGGCTTTACATGTTTGGGGTTAGGTAAGAAATGAATATTATCTTATGGAGAAGTGCTGGCAGTGTCAGGTTAGTGGTTGGTTGGAACCAAAACCGCAGGCAGACAAGGGGGAACTTAAAAGTTAAACTAATTTATTAATAAAATAATCAAAACAAAAGGCTGATAAGGCAGCAACTAAAAGTAAATAACAAAAACCAGGGTTGCAACACGAGGAAAAAATGGACAGCACATGAGTGAAAATAAACCAGCAGGAAATGAACCAGTTTTAAAGGCAGAGGATGATTAGAAAGTGGAGACAGGTGACTGATTCTGAACGAGGGACAGGTGTGGGTTGTTGAGGCAGGCTGACAGGTACTCAGCAGAGGAAAGGTGAATGATTACAGGAAACACAAACGGCACAGAGAACAAAACACCAGATAAAACTAAATACAAGAACCAAGTAACAGAATTAAAGAAACAATAAACTCAATACAAAAACAAACCCAAAGACCCCCAAATCATGACAGCCAGGAGTTAGTCTATTTTTTTTACATTAAAAAATAGAAAATATTATGTAAGAATGAAAACTTTCAGTGTATCAGTGTAGAATAACACTTTCAAACCTTAGATGATCTGGCTAGCAAAAAAATGCTGAATATGGTTTAAAAAAATGTCACAAACAATTCAATAAATACTGTGATAGTTGCTAACTGAGCAAATATTTTAACCTAATTTTCAATATACATTTAAAAAGAAGTTAACTGCAAACTAAAGCCGACAAATATTGAAAAATGCATTTCTTGTTCACATTTAGCTGTCTCATGTAATTGGTTAGGTATAATTATTACAATGATACGTGTTACATATAAAGTTTAAAAAGTTAAGTGTAAAATTTGAAAAACACAATACCTGACTGTCATCCTACAAGAGAAAGGCTGAATTATCTGAATGAATCGGCAGAATAACATGCAATCTTCTTACAGTTATTTAGCATTTACTATGATAGTGCAACACTGTTATTCTGTGTATAGCCATTGAATTGACTGGTCAAGCAATTAGTTATTTTTTCCATCAGTTTCTCACTCCTAACCATTATAATAATCTATGTTATCTATGCTGGAAGAGGAATAACAATGGTAATAACTCCTAACTAAGCTTTTGAGTACCATAGGACAAAAACCTGTGATAATGAATGCCTAATAATTGTAATTGTTTTTTTTTTTAAAGATATATTTATTAATTTTTTTTCATATAACAACAACATAACATAGAACAAACAAAACAAAAAAAAAAAAAAAAAAAAAAAAAAAAAAAAAAAAAAAAAAAAAAAAAACCTCAGCAGTACGGTCCAGAGGAGACAAAAAGAAAAGATAAGATAGGGGGCATACCTACTTCCATCATTATATAGTCCACATCTAAGCATTTATAAATGCTCGAGACAAGATGGTAGACACGTCCTTCAGAGTAGTCCAATTGTTTTTAAAAATGTGTCTGAAATGTCACTTTCATTGGAGGAAACTGAAAGATTAAGGATGACACTTGTAAAAATTGTACAGCCTTGTCAGCACATTCACCTGCTCTGTACGTAGTATAAACTAGATTTCTTATTATCAACCCCAGCATACTGATTAAAAACTGAAGTGCTGGGTCAGGTTCTAGCTCGGTGCTGAATATCAATGGAGTTTTAATTGGTTTAGAGACCAAGACATGTGTGGTAAGCTGCAATCATTTTTTCCTTGTGCTTCATAAATGAGATTAAAGGTAAACATGCATAATCCAGTATAAACAATGACCACTGAGTCACATTCAAAGCCATTTCTGTCAGCCTCAAAAGCATTTTATATTGCTTCCAAGTTGTGAGCCATTCTGAAGGAAGTCTGTTTGCAGAGGACATTACTTTGACTAACATTTACTTAAAGGATGTTAACTTGAGTTTACGTCCCCGATGTGAGAACTTGTCCCCCTAGAGAAGACCTGTGAGATCTGAGTACAACAGGTATCATTGACTGAGTGATACACACAAGAGAGGAGCAATGCCAGCTGTCCAGGCATGTAAACTGAAATGACAAGAACTTTTCAGTTCTTATTCTTTATTTTATTATGAAATAAATACAAACACTGGACAGTTTATTAACCCTCCCATGTCCTTTGGTTCAAATTCATCTAAAGTTACAACTTCTCTACCTCTCTTCATCTCTCTGTCTTTTGCGGGCTTCAGGGGGGTTAAGTGCACTTGTTCAATTTGTTGTTAGCGCAAATAGCTAATCAGCCAATCAGCCAATCACATGGCAGCTACTCAGTGCATTTATATATTTAAATTTGGTGAAAACTTAGCATCAGAACTAGAAAGAAAGAGGATTGAAGAGTTTGAAAGTGACAGAAAAGCTGGCCTGAATATTTCAGAAACTGCTGGTTTACCCTGATTGTCATGCTGAACCACCATTAAGATTTATAGAAAATGTCTTGATTCGTTGGACCTCAAAGTCCTCACCAGCCACCAGCTGTGGTGGATGTAGTAGAATGTGAGATTCTTCTCATGGATGTATAACTATGTATAACTAACAAATCTGCAGCAACTGTGTGATGCTGTTATATCAATATGGACCCAGATCTCAGAGAAATGTTGCTAACACCTGTTTGAATCTATGCCACAAAGAGTTAAGGTAGTTTGAAAGGCAAATTGCAGTTCAACCTGGTCTTAGACCTAATAAAGTGGCTGATTTGAGCATTTAGAGCTGTGCAGTGATGCAGGTAGTTAGCACTGTGGCCTTGTAGCAAAAAGGTCCTCAGTTTGATTGCTGGTTCTGAGTGGAGTTTATATGTGTGGGTTTTTTTTCTGGCCACTCCAGTTTGCTCCCACATAGCAAGAACATACACGTACTTTAAGACTTCATTCCTTTTTCTTTTTTGCGATAATGAGAGGATTTGGGCTGGTATCATCTATTATGGGAGACATTCAGAAATGTTCAGACTGAAGGCTCACACACTCTGGAATCACAATCTAAAAAGCTCAATTCATTCATTTGAAGCTGATGATGTTTTTAGAAATGGGACACAGTGAACAAGCCTTCAATCATTCCCGCCATTTCAACATGGTAAAAAGTCTTGATGAGCTGAACATGCGCGTCGAACTAAGATTAAAAATTATAACTAAGGTACTTGGAAAAAGTACCTTACACTTTTTTAGAAGATCTGAGTGCAGCAATGCATACCTACATACTTGGAAATTACAGGACCAAGAGTCATCATGGGCAACATCCTTCATGGAGAAAGAAACTGAAAGCCAAGAGTCAGGCAACTTTGAAAGAAGTTGGTCAACTTTCAGAGCAACAGAATGATGAGAAGAAAGAAGTTCCATACCTGTCTAACTGTCACAGCACCTGCCAATAAACAGGATGTTCACCATCAAACCAGGAGATATATATTTTTTTTTTTGGCAAGCAACATTATTCTGTGGATGTATAATCTACTTGAATTATTTCCCTTTGTATGGAAGCTGTGTTATAAATTTACAGTTGTGGATGAGAAAAACTGTCCATCTAGTGCCAATTGTCTAAATTCTATAGAAATGAGAGTCTCACTGACCTCTGCTGAATAAGTAGAAGTTACTGATGAATTCATTAATCAGTCCGGTGATTTAGTATGTTTTGCAGACAGTGTTGAGCTTGATATGGATCTTTTTATTTCCTTTGTGATTTCACAGAAATTGCAAATGTAGTTTTTTTTAGTTTGTAAAAACAGATTTTTACATTAAGAAATAAACCAGATTGTGTTTCATGACTGTAGAATGTAGTTAATTCACAGCAGGGAGCAGTTAAGTTGCTTCTCACAATGAACTTCTCAAAACAACAAGAAAATAATTGCTTCTCCCTTTTTTGCTTAATCTTACAGCTTCAGCTTTTAACATTAGAGTTTATTTAACAATGACCTCCTAACAGCCATTTTTATTTATTATTTTGATCATTTCTAACAATGCTTTGACAAATCATAGATGGATCAACTGAACGGTGAAATGCATCTCTCAGGTTCTTCACTGGATTGTGGATTTTGACCTTCATACTCTGGTAGATCATTTCTTTTGGTCTGCCATTTGATCTTACATATGCTGTGTTCTGTTGATTTGGTCAGGTTTGTAGTTATCGTCTTTCTCAGTTTCCTTTGATTTTGTGGCTCTTTGTTAGGTTTTGTACTTTGTGCTTATATTTTCTTCCTTAGTTTATTTCTTGATTGATTTCCTGCACAACTGGTACTGTTTATTTTTACACCTGCATCCTGTTAGTCATTAGATACTTATAATTATATGTATATATTATAGATAAATTCGTAGTGTTTTTTTTGTTTCTTGTCAAATTCTTGTGTTTGCTTCAGAATGCTCACTGAAGCAAATACACTCACACATGCAAACAAAAAAAAATCCTAATAGTTTCTCAACTTTAAGACCTAGCACTATTTTCATAGTTTTGAACTAAGATAATCTTATTTTAAAAAATGATAATGTTTTCGCTCTTTTAGTCAAATCTTGAAAATAACATTTTGAAGATTATAATATTTTGATCTGTTAGTGAGTCTGGAATATGTGTTGAGGATGACTCTCAGCTACTACCACACCAAATTTGAGCTCAAAATGTGTAAAACTGTAAAGCTGTATTTTGCCCACCTTATTCTTTCCAAAGGTCGACTAGTGGCAGCCATGTTGAATTGGGATGACTCCAAAAGTTATTCAGTTGTAGATGCACATCTACTAATTACTGTCTGAGTTTCATTAAAATCCATCCAGTGATTCAGCAGATTTTCTGCTAACCTTTCAGTGGCGGTCAGCCTCGTAGTGACAGATGATATTTACCCAGGAATAAATTTTAATTAAAATCCAATATTTTCACAAATTGATGGCACAGATGTGGCCAGGCTTCAGTCTTTCTAAATGTTTTATCTTCAAGATTAACATTTTGTTTTTGCTCAGAACAGAAATCTTTCCTCATTGAAACAAAAGTAAATGTGAAGACAGTTCCTCTCAGGAAACACAAACCCACCTCCATGTCACCAGTATATTTTAACAAGTTCTTCTTTTTAATATTGGTTGTTGCAAAATGGCTTATTCACACCGACTGATCTTGGGTTCAAAGGCAACAAGAAAGAAGCAGCAGCTGCTCCATGTCTTTCTGAATGTCCCTTTAGGTACTACTCTGACAAAATGTCATTTCAGTTACATGTTTTCTCAAGTTGGTGTGGTTATTTCTCCTTTTACCATCATCTAATACTTTCTGTCAGCCACAGTCCTGTGGGGTGCAAAATGTGTTAAAGTATTTCTTTACTGCTGTTTACTGTTGTAGGGGTGGCTCTTTGTCATGTCAGCATCACCTATTTTTTGTTTGTTTTGTTTCTTTTAATACAAAATCATATATTGCACTGACAGCACACAAAGGAAGATATTGTTCATATTAACTGTTCTTGACAGCGTGAATATATTTACTGACAAAACAGTCCTTCTATATATGTGTTTCTGCTGATTCATGTAATGTTTTTTGGTCTGTTATCTTACCTGTATGTGCAAAATGACAGAGCTGCTCAGTGGAACACAGCTCATTTTATGACTGTAACTGCCTTCTTATAATAATAATTTCATTGTTTTGTACCAATGCAAAAACCAGTTTTTTTTTTCTTTTTATGGAACAGGTTGTGCTGTAAAACTATGGGGAAGACAGGGAGTAAAGTTCTGCTGGAAGCCTCAATGGATGGGGTTCAAACACAGGTAAAAGCAGCTACCTAGCATGTGATATAAAAACTTCAAATTCACACCATCTTCCAGATGTAGTGCAAAAATGCACCAAGTGTCCATTTAGGTAAAAACCCATTAAATCTATGTGATGATTAGTGCTCTAGTGGTTAGAAATGTGCATGTGCTGGTAAAATAGGCCAGCTGCTGTGCTCTCTCAGCAGAGATTACACAACCAGGATCAACTGCTGCTTGCTTTCACACTTGATTTTTCTGCATTACAACTTCTAATCAACAAAATACATTAGTGAGCTTTGGACCAAATATTTCACCCATTAGAGTTTGGTGATGAAGTGGGCAGAAAACATAATAACCACTGCTCGAATATGATTGTGTTTGAAACAGTTATTCCTACCAAAAGGTTCATTTTTCTTTTTCATTTTTTTAAATAAATCACACATGAATAACAAATAGATAAATTCTTCCATTTTTTTAATCCAGAAAATGTTTAAACAACTTGAGACATTTGCAAAAAGATTTTAAAAATAAGATAATGTGCAATATTAACTTGAAATCAATCAAAATGGTCAGTCAAAATATTAAAACATTAAAGAAAGAAAGACCTAGCATTTCTTAATGCAATGCACATTCCCCACTGCATTGCATGCCAGAGTCTTAAACTAAAATCATCTTATGCTGACAAGGGATGGAGTTGTAGCCATGTTGGTCAAACATTGTAAATGACGTTATGAACAATCCCATCTGATATTGTAAAATTCTACAATATGTGTTTTCACCCAGAAAAAGTCTTACGGCCAACTCTTAGATACCTCCACACAAAATGCTATTAGCAATTAGCCAGATTTGGCTAGTTACAGCCATTTTTGTGCTTTCTAATATCAACTGGCTGTGGCAGCCAACTTAAATTTGCTGAACTCCAAAAGTTAATCATAGATGTACATCTAATCATTACTTTTTGAAAGTTTCATTAAAATCTGTCCAGTGGTTAATGAGATATTTTCCTAACAAGCAGAAAGGGTTCAGTCTAATAGTTAATGGCAAAGTTAAAAAAAAAAGCTCACAAGATTAATTAATTCTCAGAGAATGTGTTGAAATTTATTCAGCTACTAACATGATAAATTTCAGATCGATGAATTTAAAATTGGCTGAGTTATAGCCATTTTCTGTTTGCTATGGTTGCTGTGGCAGCCATCTTGAATGAGGTTAATTCCAAAAGTCAGTCAGTTGTAGATGTACATTCAATGATTACTTTTTGAAAGTTTCATTCAAACACATATATGGCAAATGATGTAAAATACCATATCAGCTTTTATGTTGTCACATTGTGTCTTATGTGTCGTAGTTACAGCTGGTAGTGAGTGCAATTTAAAAGCTAGAGTGTGTGTTTTCCTTGGTCATTATCTGAATTTCCCTGGGTATACTAATTTGTGCTCTCGAGTTGGCACAGATTTGCTGCACCTACCTAAGTGACTGAACTTCCTAGATAATGATTTGGCAGACATGCTCACCCTGACACCCCGTCTGAACTTGTGTTGGCCTGAATGGGTGCCATCTCAGCTGATGTGACCCTGTTGCTGGGCTCCACAAGGCGAAGCTTGACTAGAGTGAAATGATTCACGAGGATTAGAGATTAAGACTTCCCCGGCCGCTTTGGTGAAGTAAATCTAAGGGATTATGATGTCAACAGCCTATGGCTGCTAGAGAGGAAATTGAATTGTGAAGAACAGGAGCGCCGATGGTGCAGGATTACAGCATAGTTAGTGAGAAATCAGAGATGAGAGTCCATGTCTGTGCCTTTCTCCTGCTCAGGAAAACCTCCATGGGAAACCATTTACTGCCTTTGGAAAGTACAAATTGCTTACATGACAGAACAGACTGAGTGAATGTGTATGATGTTGAATGAGGGATAAGAAGATTTCTGTCTCCGTTAATCCTGCTCTGGTCTGGCCTGTGAAGCGTCAGGTGGTGAGTACTTTAAGTGCAGCAGGGAACGCTTTGAGGTTTAATATGCTGACAGAGACATCTAGTTTTACAACTGGAATCAACTCAGAGGAGAACAGCTGAAAGTTTAAACCACAAATATAAAAAAACTGTAGGACTGTTTAGGATAAAATGTGTCACATTCGAAGCTAACTTGTGTTGGTTTCTTGTCTGTTACTTAAGCCAACCACGGCTGTGACCACTCCTCCTGCTCCAGCTCCTGCTGTTACATTCAAAGAACTCTCTAAAAGCAGAAAGATGAAGGTGAAATGGACACATTTGGGCCTGGTCTTCTTCCTCATTTTGTCACTAGTGATGACAGGCTGCTTCCTCTGGCAATATCAGCTGCCAAAGGTTCTGCGAGGTAAGACGATTACTGATGATGTCTGGTGATAAATGTCACTGCGTGGCTTTTTTTCCATTGAAACATTTGTCATCCGTGTCTTGAAGCTAGTCATCTCCATCTTAGCTGATTTTAAAATAACCTTTTGAGGTGTTTTATTTCTTAGTTTCTTTAAAAAATGATTTTTAAAACTGTTCTATGGGTTTTCACTAGAGTCCACTTTTATTAAATAATAATAATCTTCTACAGGAAAATGAACTCTGAAGTCAAATTTATTTAATACTTTAGATGCTGGTTCTGATGGTGATGCAGTGTTTTTATGAGCAAACATATTTCAGTTTAATTATGTTGACTGTCTCAAGATTCACTCTTGGAGTGGTTTGATTTGAAGCAGCATGACAAATAAAACCATTTGATTCTCTTTAAAGTGGAAGTTTTATAGGTAAAAAGGTTTGTATTGTTTTGCTGCTTCTCTCCCTGACTACTGAAATTGGTTAATAAATTATTTATCAAGCAACTTTAACTTAATATATATATTTTCATGTTAACGTAGCATAAAAATAAATTTTTAGAATAACCCATATTCACATTGACTGTATTAATGGACCATTCTGCTGTCCTCACAGCAGTTAGATCCCTCATCACTAATGTTTTGGTTATCATTCTCAGCAGAGGAGTGAGTCATGTCTTGCTCAGGCCCAGAAAATCATTTAGTGAAGGGGTGATTTGAGACCAAGGCTGCATTTTAAGTAATTTTTAAAAACTTTTGTTTAATTTTTCTGCTTCAAATCACAATTTGAAGATTGTTTTATACAGGCTTAATATTTCACCTTTCAACATTTCTGTCCTGACCTAGAGAACACATTTATTTTTTGTTTCTGAAATCATAAGTTGGACTTAAGAAGTGAAATAAGTCAAAACTCCTGTCCTTCCTAAAAAAACTGTTGTTTGACTTACCCTCAGATGCCTTTTTATTTATTTATCATTTTCTCATTTAGTTTCTTCTTAGTGAGACACTATTACTGCATTAGGAGATGAATTAAAGACAGTTTGAGAAGCTGGAGTCAGACTCCTGATTCTCTACCACCTTTAGCAGTTTTACAAAAGTGGAATCTACAACACGTGGTAGCATCCAGTTACAAATATAAAATGCAAAACATGGACATGGTGAGCAAGTTAGGAGGGTAAATTAGGATTGCTTATGTCATGAATCAGATTTTTTCTGTGGCTGAAACATACCTCACCAGAACAAATTTACAAATCCATAGGTTATATGCTGCTTAATACACATTTATACAGTAACTAATATCCAGCCTACTGGTAAAAGAAAGGTGAAAAATTACATTGTTTCATATAAGTTTAATAAACCAAACACACAGTAATGAAATAACATTGATTCCCAAAGCTAATATTAAAGAATGTTGCCTTTACAACAGCGATTCTGTCTAAAATGATATAATTGTGCATAAACAAGCCAACTGATGGCACATTTAACAATAACTGGAACCATCTGTTTGGGAAAAATCCCAAAAATCTGCAACAACTTTTTTCTTATTAACAACATGGGTAAAGTTGATCAGCATTGATCTTTTTGCACTTTAAATAGCAAGAAAATTTTCCTTCTCACTTGTGATCTAATAGGACATTGCACAAACCACTGCTAAAAAATGTGGTAATTTCTGTAAGTAAATGATGTAACTACTGATGAGAATTTGCTTTGAATGTCAAAAAGTGAGAGTTTGCTAATGCAGCATGTTGTGACATCAGCAGTCTGAGCTAATACTGTGACTTAACTCTGTTCTTTAAATATAAATAGGTAACTGGATGAGTCAGTATTGTAAGGTTTAGCAGAATCAAAACAAATAAGATCTTGATCAAGATCTTCAGAAGAAATGTGTTAATTCTAAAGTCAATAAATATCAATGTGAGGATCTTTAACTAACTTTAATCATCCACCTAACCTGACAGTCAATTGTATAGACAGCACAAGATTAAAGCAAAGACTTGAGGCTTGTATGTGAAATGAGTACAAATTAGTTATTTATTTGTTTGTTTATTTTTATTTAAATATACACAGCTGGTAGCTGATGTAAAGTTTTTTTTCAGGGTGGCAAATGTGTGGCATGAGGTTCCAAAAGGAGGGACAAAATTTGTCACAGATTTATCACAGATTTAATCTGGTCATGAGACATAAACTTTACTTGTCACCTACCGCTCCAGAAGTAGAGCATCAGTAGCCACTTTAATGGTTCAGAGGTCTTGAAAACCATCTCTGCTGGTGAAACTTCCTGCTCCAGGCTTGTAAAATATTTTAAAATTAAAGAGGGGTGTGTGTGAATTTTAATTCAGTGAGTTAGGATAGAGATTGAAGTTTTATGCAGATGTCCTTCACTTTAAACATCGTACAACTACTTTTTATGTGTTTGGTGCTTGCTTTTTATGTATGCATTTTGTCTTTCGCACCAATGAAGTTCCTAGCAGAAAAATAAAGTACCTTTGTCTTTGACTACAAAATGTACAAAAATATAGCCTACAAATAGGGTGGCAAGATACTTTTTTCCAGTGGCAGCTGCCATTCTGTGCCACCCCCTAGAACTACCACTGTACATAGCACCATCCCAAAAAGTGGACCAGAGGTTGTTGACAAATTTTACCACTTCACCTTGTTGTCAGGAATTTTCACTTTAAATAGAGCACAAAAATGCAATTTTTAAAAACATGTTTGTACAAAATACAGAACTCCCATAGCACATTGATGGCGTACATGCTGAGAAATCTTTTTATATTATAAAAACTAATTGTTCCTGTATAATAGTTGTTTACAATAAAAAAGTCAATTGGTGCCCTGTGGCCACAGTGACATACAATGAATTATGAGTGCTCACAACAGGAACAGGCTCCACGCAACACATCATGTCTGACTGTGTCCTGTAAGATCAAGAGAGATCATCTGGGAACAGAGAGACTTAATAAATCTTCAAGTTGGTCAATTACACTGCATTATCCCTGCCTTTGTGTTTGACACACTATATTCTCTCAAATATCAAAAAGGATTTCCAAAAACATGTCTCTTGAGGTTTTAACTGCTGTTTTTTTTTTCCTCTCTCTCTCTCCTTTCATTTCTCATCAATCACCCAGATGAAGGGTTGGGTCGCAACACCAAATCAGAGATGATGTGCCCCCGCTTCCCAGAGCCTCTCCCTTTGGAGCATCCTATACCCAGTCTCAAAGAAGCCCTGGAAAAGGTGAGAAAAGTTAATCACACACGGACAAGCCACAGGCGTTTTTTCCATCACGCCCACTCAAGACCGAGTAAATTTAGAGGCAGGGCTGATAATCCTTCACACCAAATGTCAACTCAATTGACAGAAGGAGATTAAAGACATGGAGGATGAAAATAAACAGTCCATCTGAGCTAAAGGCTGGATTTTTTTTTCACCCAGGAGTCAGCCCTGTCTACATTATTAGTAAGGGTATGACTGTATTGAGCATGTATAGATGAACATTGGTGTCAGATTTGACCATTTGTTCTATAGCTCAGTAAATGTTTCCATCCATCCATTTTCTTTATCTGCTTCTTCCTTTCTGGGTTGCTGGTGCCTATCTCCAGCCATCACCATGTGAGGGGCGTGGTGCACTCTGGACAGGTCATCAATCCATCACAGGGCTACGTAGAGACAAACGAGACAAACAACCACTCACACTCTCACCTAGGTACAATTTAGAGTTACCAGTTAACCTAACATGCATGATTTTGGTCTGTGGGATGAAACCAGAACACCCAGAGTAAACCCACATGTGCATGGGAAGAACATGTAAACTCCACCCAGAAAAGTCCCAGGCCAGGAGGCAAATGTGCAACTTTCTTGCTGGAAAGCAACAGCTCTAACCACTTCTCTGCCACCCCAGTCCATGTTTGCTATTTAAATTTTGGTTTGCACTTTCCATACAGTCAAAATACACCATTTCATCTCTGCAATTAACAAGCAGTTAGAACTTGTTTGGTGGATGAGTGCATTCTACATTATAACAGACTCACGACTTCACCTACAAGTCATACGGAAATGAAGAGAGAATAGATCCAGAAGAAAACAGCAAACTGATTTTCCTAAAAGCTTTCTTTGTCTCCTGCAGGTGGACGTTTTGCTTCGGCAAAGCATCAACCCTGTCAGCCTTCCTGCTCTGTCTGCTATTGTTATATTAAACGATACGGTTTTGTGGACTGGCAACTTTGGAAAAAGGAATGCCAGTGACCCTTTCTCAGGACCCCCCAATGAGTACACGATCTACAGGTTGGTTCTAAATAGATATACCTAATAAAGCTTGTAAATTTTTATTTTTTGTCACAAAGATTGATTAAAGTGTAAACTAGAAGGACTTTTTTGTCTTTACCACTTGCGTCATGTCTTTCTCTGGGATTTACATGCAGGGTGATTGATGGTTCACTGGCCAGCATTTTAAAAACATGTTTCCCTCTTCTTGCTCTTTTTTTATACAATATTAAAAGAAAGAAAGAAAGAAAGATTAAATTTACCACTCATTTTCCATTTAACTGAAAATGGAGCAGATAATATGGATTCAATCCAAGCATAAATAAAATTAACCTATAATTAAAGAATTTTTATTTAACTTGAACAGCTCTTATACTTGTAAGAGCAGGCTGAATATTTATGATGAACTTTTCTGAATGAGCATTGACCTTTTTGAAATGGGTCTTGGTAAACCCTATGAATTCTACCTCAGGCGAGTGCCTTTGAATCACATCCAATGCAATCAATAACCATTAAACAAACAGCACAGTGGTGAGCTGCACACAGCTGTCCCAAACAACAGTTCAGCATGTGCATTAAAATCCCTTTGTAGTACTTCTTATATTGCAAAAGCTCCCTTTGTGCCACAAAACCAACTCTCACTTGTACAAAGCAGGGATAAATGATTAGGACTAGGATGTTGAGACTCAATAGAAATAAAAGGCTCACTGGCCTTTTCTGAGCTATTTTGTGCCTGTCCTGTCCCATAAAAGGAGATTAACATTATAATGCAGTGATGTTTGTGTTGGTGATGTGTAAAAGTAGCATCCCTTTTAATGTGAGTAATTTTGGTCTGATTTTCTAATGCAGTCACGGCATTTACCACCTACTGGTTGTTGGATAGAATGCAGTTTTTCTTTCCATCCTTCATGTCTGAGCGTTGCTTGAGTTAAACACAAAGATTTTCATGTTTACATCCTCACAAAGATAAGCTTTCCCCCAGTAAAGCTGTTTGAATGATACAACTTTCATTTGGAGATTTGCTTGGTTCTGTGTTATGTTATCCCCTTACACTGGGTAAACAACGAAACAGAGATTAAGTTAAAAACAAAAATCTTGTTAAGGTGGGAAAACATTTTCAGAACCATTGCATTGTTTAGGTGATTCAAAGAGGGACAAAGATGGGAGACTTGAAAAAGGAAAAAAAATTATTTTGAAAATCAATGTAGTTCAACTACATTGATTTTCAAAATAATAATAATTAGTTATGTTGACTTTAATTCCCCAAACTTGGATCATTTTCACTTCGGAAATGGTTTCGTTTATTAAAACTTAATAAGACTTTATTTGACAAATCAATTATTATATCCTAAAATCTACTGTTCTGATTTATAAGAACATTCTTTTAAAAACTATTGTCCCAGTCCTATAAAACTCAAAGACAAGACAAAATGTTATTTGCTGAGAATTTGAAGCCATGGAGAACTTTAAACAAATGTTTGTACAATATCCTCCTTAGACTGTTGTTGTTTATGTGCAAAATAAAAAAGTGATAGAAAGATTTTAAAGATATTTGTTGCAAAGTGTGAAATCAATAAAATATCTTATCCTGAACTACATCAAATGGTGCAGTTTAAAAGATTTTATTCCTGTATTTTTCTAGATATATTAATATGCAATTCTGAAACGGGGGTCCACACTCAAGGTAAACAAAGCATTTTGCTAAATCTGCCATATACAATTTGGAAACTTGAATCACATGGTTGAACTGCATAAAGCTGGCTGTAGTCTGTGGAGATAAACAAATTTCTAAATCAGATAAGGTAGAATTTTGCAGGAAAACGTTTTGATGGAACTATAAGAGTGAATCTGCTCCTGAATGCAGAACAAAAAAAGAAAGAGTCAAGAATAAATATCTGGTGTTAAGCAGAGAGGTGAAGCCCATAAAGACACTCAAACACACCCAGCTTTTTCTAAACTTCTTTTAGACCAGCAGGTTTAACTTTTGACCTATTTTCAGTCACTTTGGTTGTTTCCATAGGTAAATCAAACACATCCAGTCATAAAGTTTGCTTCAAAATTTTTAATTTAGGGACAAATCACCATCAATATGAGAAACGTATTGTGCAGATTAGGTTTATTGCTTCATGAATGTTCTTTGTCTTCATGACTTTGCAGTGATTACTTTTGCTGTGAATATTGACTACTCCCACAAAAAATCAATTTCCTATATTTATTAATGTCCTTGTTAAAGTGTACGACACTTTAATGAGGACACTGACCTTCTTTACTGCACATCAGTCCACGGCATGGATCAATCCACAGCAAAAGAAAACTCATCTCGGTTGTCTCCAGCTGCTTTCCATGAGACAAATTTGAGTCTTAGAAAACGTGACATTCAAAAGTAGGAACTGAAAGATTTATTGAGTAGCTTCAGGCTGAGTGTAAGTGCTCTGACTCATTCCCTGATCCTGAGACAGCTGATGATCACATTCAAAAGATTTTCCACATTTAAGAGGCGGGCAGATTTGTTCTGTAGACAGTCAATGTTTCACCTACAAACTCAGTGTTTAAAATTTTAGTGAAACATACTCTGAGCATTAAAAAGAAATCAACCTGATAAAAATTAAGCACAAGGATTTTTATAAACTATGAACTGATTTTAGACAAATATTTCTTGCTCTTTAGTTTGAAAATCAGCTTTCTTTTAACAAACCCATTCATGCAAGCTCAGCCTTTTTATTATTTCACTGTAAACACTTTTCATTTTGATTTTTCAAACTATCAAATGAAATTACCAAATAAAAAAAAATACTAAAACAATTAAAATCTACTAACTGATTTATTATTGTGTGTGCGCTCTACTTTTAAAACTTTTGACATTTTGGAAGACGTGTATGACTCTGGTCATCTGAACTTAGAGAGCACAAAACACAACATTAAAACAGTGATGTTATAAGGATCCTTTACTCAGATCTGTGTCAACTCACTGCACACAAACTCAGTCATTGTTCAGACACCACAACAAGTGATGATAACTCACCATTAAAGCTATATGACGATGACTCACTAGACTATTTACCAATGTAGCTTAAGAGGTTTACAGTTATATAGATGTCTTTATAGGTATATAGTTGGTATAACCCTATTCCTAATGTAATTAAAACTCTTATTATGAATCATATTTTATACCATAACAATATAATAAATTAAATGTACATAAAACATTTCACTTTGTGAAAAAAAGCTCTTGATTGACTTGACATGCTGTGAGTTTGTTGGGTGCCATGAGTTGACTTAAAGTGCAGTGAGTTTGTGTGCATTCAGTTGATTTGCTCACCCCTCACTCATTTAACACTTTACCCTTCAGAACATACTAATTGAACATTAGCACCTTTGGTCGCTGTTGGTTGTGGGGTTAGTCCTTCATGAATCCATTATTCCTGCTGTTCGCAGACGTTCATTCATCTTGGGAACTGGAATGTTTGGAGGCAATCGTTTTCATGGTAACAATAAAAATCTGTTACCATAAAGCATGCGATCAAGCGGCCTCATTTTTCATGGGGGTGGTAGGTGTCAAAGTAACTTCCACGTGATGGCTTGGTTTTCAGCAGAATAATGCATGGAAAAAAGATGCATGGCGTTATTTAGTTTCACTGTCTCATTGTTGTTGTCAGTGGTAAACAGGAAAGGAGAAATAATCCTGATCATTATTGCCAATAGTTTTCAATGAGCTGTAATTGCAAGATCTAAAGAAAACATTATGGTCATAAGTGAACATTTAAAACTGATTGAAACAATCTATTGGGCTAAAATGCACCCCTTTTCTACTGATATGGTAACGCCTGAACAGAATTTCAAGTAAATGCAATTTAAGTTTAAAAAAGAAGTGCCTGGTTTTGATCCAGTAACTTTCTTGCTGTGAAATGACATTTTAAATCCTCCTGCTATACAAACTGTAAAGCATATATTAATGTATTGAATCAGTCAACCAGCGTTTTATAATGGTTCTCATATATTACAAAATGTCAGCACGATGTAAGCCTACAATATTGTATACTTTTTTTTCAAAGTAAATGTTGAGGTAGCTACATTTTTTTTACCAGAATAAAGTCAAAAATGATAAGCAGAATATAGATAAATGAAGCTCAGGTTCATTTTTGTGTAACTTCTTTTTAAAAATGTTGTAAAAAGGTTGTCATTATAAAGGTTTCTGAAACAGGACAGGACTTTTGTTTAAAAGTTAAACTTTTTTTGAAATAATAACAGGAATTCATTTTATATTCAGTCACCATTTCTTTGTCCTCTCCTTTTCAATCCAAGATAAGATTTGCAAATTTTGCAGCAAATCATTAACTCTTTCATCTTTTGATCAAAGTGTAAGTGTTTCAGAAATGTTGGACTTCATCCATGTAAAATAGACTGACTGATATACACAAATTCTCATCAAAAAAAGAAAATAATTTTCAAACATTATCAATTTTAAAAGTGAAATGTGCAATCATGCAATATGCACAATTTATTAGCCCCAGTTACAGATTTTTGTTATTAGATACATGTTATTCTTGAGTAAAATGCTTTTGATTAAAGTTAATAAAAGCCGTATTGACAGTGAATTAATAAAGTTGGATGTTTTTCATATCTGTTCAGCCGGGTAAGTTGTATATGAATTAATTTGACTTTGCAACAAAACAACCAATTTTTAAAATACGGCAGAAAGAGAAGAATGTAAACAAAAAGTCTTTTTGATTTGATTTTCCTTGATTAAGAATGACTTTTTTGTATTAGAATAAAAACCAATCACAGTGCGCTCTTATCTGTTTTCAGGATTGCCAGCCTATCCAAGATTTTTCCAACACTGATGCTCTACAAACTGTGGGAGGATGGAAAGATCGGCTCCTTAGATGACCCCTTAGAGAAATATGTAGATAATTTCACAATCAAAAATCCTCTAGGAAAAACGCGAGACTCACAGTTAAAGTATGTGACCGATGGCCTGATATTTCTGGATAGTGGGGAGGTCCAAATTCGCTCCTCTTCAGTCACCCTGCGCAGGATGGCAAGCCAGCTCTCAGGTCAGTAGATTCAGCACATACAAAAGATTCACCTTAAAAAATAATAACAGCTCTAAAAAAACTCTGTGGGACGAGAGAAGTGAGAGCTACAACGTTTCAAAAGCAGCCCTATATAGCCCGATATATTTTGTCCTGCAGCTCTGATATGTATTTCTTAATTTATATAAATATACAAATTTGCAATGGTTAAATTTATTCTATTAACAGGTTTACACTAAGCCTAAACATGTCTATATTTCCAGAAGCTGACTCAATACATTAATCAGCAAAAACCTCCATCAGTTTTGGAAAAAAACACTTGATTTTTTTTCCTCCTAGACTTTAACGCCTCAGTTGATTTAATTATTTAAAATAGAAGAAATGAAAGAAAAAACTTCTGAAGCACAGAGAGTATTGAATGTTTAAGTATCTATCCGTGCCTCCATTTGCCACCAAAGTATCACGGCTGAGCACAAATATTATGTTCAGAGACTCATGAATTGGTCACATACCTCTGAAGTGCTGTTTTGAGACAGGTGAAATAAACACTGTACTGAAATAAAAATGAAACAAACACTTCTAAAGAAGAAACACAAATCATAGCTAGAAGACATGCTGCATACAAATACAGTTTTTCTTCTCTTTTCCTTTACATTAGATGTAATTCTCTTTTAATTTAACTCTATGTTACTGTTGTCTGATCCAGGACTGCCCAGGAGACTCCGAGCCACAAATCTGCTGTGGAAAGGCAAAACACAATCTGCAATCAATTTATTACAAGATGATGTCCTTGTTGCAGATCCAGGAACCAAGTAAGATTTTTTATTGTTTCTTTTGCAACTCAGTGTTTCTCGATTAAAGGCTCTGTCATAGTTTTTGGGGTTTTTTTTCATTAAAAACATTCAGGAATGCAATGTTTTGTTCATTTTCTTTGTTTTTCTTATTTTAATTGGGTTTAAATTGATAATCAAGTGATTTAATACCCCACTTAAAATCTGTCTAAGAAAGTTGTAATGAAATGTCAGTCTAATTGGCATCTATTTTTGCTAACCACAGTTTACTCCTCTTTCTTTGTTTATTTTCTAATTCTTTTCCATTTTCTTGATTTGCTTCTTTCCAGGTGTCACTACAGCAACCTTGCCTTTTCTTTGCTCGCTCACGTGATGGCAGAGCGAGTGGTTGGAGTGGACTACCAACGATGGGTCACAGAAAACATCCTAGACCGCCTGGGGATGGAAGACACTGGTTTTGGCCTGACTCCTGGTTTGCAAAGTCAGTTGGCTGTGGGGGTCTACTCAAACGGAAAACCTGCTCCACTCTATGACCTGGGCTGGTACCGGCCTTCGGGTCAGATGTTTTCCACCGCCGCAGACATGGCCAAGCTCGCCATGATGCTGCTGGGTACTTACCACCGCAAGTTTCTGGAACCAGATTCCCTGAAGATTATGCTGACCCCACTTTTCAGATGTGATAAGGATTACTTTGCAAATCGTACTGGGACACCATGGGAGGTGAATGACATCATGGGCTACGAGATGCTGCGAAAAGATGGTGATCTAGATGGCTTCTCCGCCACGTTCTCCCTGGTTCCCAGGCTCAAGCTCGGCCTGGTGATCCTCATGGCAGGCAGCAGGTCTCAGAAACAGGATGTGGTCACAAAGGCCTACAGCTACATTTTTCCAGCCATAGAAAAAGCTTTTAGGGAAGCCAAAAAGGTCCTTGTTGCTCCCCCCAACCCAGAGCCTTACATTGGCTTTTACACATACAGCAACATCACCTTCTATGAGATCAAACTAGGACCAGATGGAGTTCTGATTATGCAGCAGTTTGGTCCTCAGATTGAAGAGCTGATCCCAGAGAAGTACAGGACAATAAAGCTCAACTACCTGGTTGAGCGAGTGTTCAAAGTTGTATTTGAAAATGAGTACCCTTGTGTTTTGCGAGTGGGCACAGCCTCTGTGTCACTGGAAGCCCAAGACGGCCAACTTTTTAACTTCTATGTGCTTAATAAGCAGGGTTTGTCTCCTGGCTTTGATGCACCAGGACTTAACACGTACAATGTTGTAAGAATTGCCCGGAGGCCATCCTTCTCCAGCTAAACTAATGTCACGCAGTGGCAAAAAGACAAATGGTGTAACCCTGGGCTGCGAGAAAGGCTGGAAACAAAAAGAAAGCAGTGAACGTTGCAAGGATGAATGGAAATGGGAAAGATTCAGGCCCTCTCAGATTTAAAAGACTTCTGATGGGACAACACAAACATTTAAAGAAAAATGTATGAACTTCTCTTCTAAGTCAATGTCTTCTGGTCCTCAATTGCACCTCTAAGCTGAGTTTTCACATTGTGGCTAAACAAAGCTTTGATTCTCTCTGCCTTCATTTAAATTGGTCTCACGTTGTGGTGACCTATATTGTTACTTTTCTTCACACAGAAAAATTCTTACAGTGGTCATTCACATGAAAAATTACACAAATTTAGTTCTAAAACCAGGATCACAAGTTAACAGCATAATTGCCTCGTGAATTTTCTGTTTCATTAATCAGGGGGCAATTACCTGTTGCAGGCAAAAACGAGATGTATCAGCTTTAGAAATGCTGATTTTATGCCAACAATTAAATGTGACAGAGATACAAACTGATTTTGGCTTTGTTAAAAAAAAAGCACCCCTTGCCTCATTGTAAGTAACACACTCCGGACCAACGAAGAAACTGTTAAAAGGATCAAATCTGACA
The DNA here is from genome assembly GCF_001649575.2 of Kryptolebias marmoratus. Lineage (NCBI taxonomy): Eukaryota > Metazoa > Chordata > Actinopteri > Cyprinodontiformes > Rivulidae > Kryptolebias > Kryptolebias marmoratus. The sequence goes on from NC_051433.1 coordinate 4,941,545, forward strand.
TTTCACCATTTGTATTAGATACCCTGTGTGATGATATTATGGAAATGGAAAAGGTTTAGCCCCTTATGAAATATCATCTGACTGTATTAATGCCGTCACAGCCAACAGATTAAGGCTCATTCTTGTCGTTGGTAGGGAAAAATTTGAAAAGTGTGTCATGCAAAGCAGTGAACCGTACAGGAACCAAACCATGCCAGCATGCTAATTACAGCACTGATTCCCTGCTATTGTTCCAGCTTGTTATTTTGAGAAAATGTAAGATGAGGTTCATGCAGCCTTTTGAAAAGAAATACTCACACAGTGCAATCAAAAAAAAATCTCTTTAGTGTTATCATGATCTAATAATGTTTCAACAATTTAGATAAAAAGAAAAACTCAAATGAAAAGTTCCCAGGCATTAACTGTAAAACAGTATGAAAAGCCCAACATTTATTTGTGTAACTTTTAATATGAGGCATTGCACAATAGCCATAATCAGTTTTCATCATTGCAATCACAGATACAAACAGCTTACCAGTCATTCAAATCACGTAGATGATTGCTGGCCATGCAACAAGAGACTTAACAAGATTAAGAGAAGCTCACGGTACAGCATCACATCCTTTGTTTACATGTTTCACTGAAACACAATGGCTTCTTTTTGCATCACAGCAACACACTGATTTTTAAATAAGGACAAAAATGATCAAGTTCAGCATGTTGTCAGACAGATTGCACTTGATTTTTCCTCTTTCCTCTCTGGATTCACTCTATAAGGCAAAGAGAAGATACAAAACAAAACAGCAAAGGGGGGATATGCAGGCACTGCTGAGCAACATCACTGACAGCAACAAACCAATAAAAAGTCAAAATCTGCACACAAGCTTTTTATAATGGTATGTTTTAAATGTAAAAGAACAATTCAACATTGTGGGAAATACACTTATTCACTTTTTTGTCAAAAATTAAAGGAGAATAATGATAATAATGTATGAAAGATAAATATGATACTGAAGCCAGGCGGCAGCTGATGTAGCTTATTAAGACGTCTGTAAATAGTGAAGGGCTGCCCAGAAAAAAGATTACTTTTTTAACAAGTCGTGTGTAAATTTGTACAATATTTTTTTAACTAGCATTTTGTGTAATTATACAGTAATATGTATAAAATAAAGATTCAGTTTCACTTGTTGGGCTTTGATAGAATGAGCAAATGAGATAAAGTGTATCAAAGTGTGAAAACCATGAAGGTAAGCCGATTTTCCTAATTTTGGAGCAGTGCTCTAATTAGGCTGCCACCATTTCATATTGTTCTTTGGTGGATTTTGCCTTCTTTCTTTATTCTCTGGCACCTCTCACAAGCTGTCGGTGTTTCTTTCTGCCCTCTGAAAACCAGGTTTTCTGAGTCATGCATAATGGACCTTAATAAACTGCATTATTAAAATATGATGATCTCTATTTGTAGCTTATTAAACCCGTCTATTAGAAAAAATATAACACATTTGTATTTTTTCTCACGGAGCAAAATCATGGGAAAATAAAAAATGAGTATTTTCATTAGCCCGTGATGTCTTACAGTATTTGAAAAGATAATTCTCCTCTTCCTCTGCTTCATCTGCATTTTTCTACAGCAGCTCAAAAATAAAGCAAACTCTGCGTTGGCTCCAGAACAACATTGACTCTAAAACTTTTGGTTTTGCAATCACTGCATTTTCTTTTTACATGATTGGAAGTAAAGGGAGAGGAGAGAGGATGCTGATGGTTGCACCCTATAATTTATGCGGAGGGTTTTTTTTACACTCTTTACCTTTTGATCTAGGTTTGTGCAGTAGTTATGAGCAGTTAGTGTCATATCAGCAGTTGACAGCTGTCAGAGCAATTACAGTTTCAAGACACAGGGAGAAAGTTTCAATAAGTCAACTTATTGAAAGGAGGGACCACTTAAAAGCTTGTTTTTGATATATTAAAAACAAACACAAAATTTTAAATATTATGAGTTGTTTACTTTGTCAATATCTTCTCTGGCAAATAATATCTATGTTACTGTACATATTTGAGTTTGCTCATTTTCTCCTGCCATGAATCTGCAAAACAATTACAGCCAAAATGGATATAAAAGTGAAAATAAAATATTTTTTGCAAAGCAAATGAATGAATGAGGAAGGATATTTTAAAACCATAGTGCACACAATTAATGAAGTAAGGAACATTGTTTGAATAAAAAATTAACAAAAACATTAACATCTATCTCATGCAAAAGTGATGGTAAAATACCCAGAGTGTTCCCTTGAACCTTTTGGATAGTTTTGAGTTTGGGATGATTTGATGGTGGAAATTCACTCCTGAGTTGACCCTGCTTTAAACTTGATGTGAATTCCTCCTCGTTTTTCTAAACTAAGGCTGTCCTTACTGCTGCCTACTGCAGGTAAGATACTGACAGTTCATAAGTACTTCACACAACCTTACGTCAAAAATGAATGAATAAAAACAACTTCTCTCTTCAGAAATTCAATCTACAACTCTTTATTTGGTCATGGCTAGAAAATGATCAGGAAAGCTATTTGCTGTCACTTTTTTCTGGCAGCACCTTATTTGAGAGAAAGGAAAAAATGGTAAAAGTTTAAATTTTGTGGATGAAAAACACCTTGAACCCCAAGAGAAATAGCAACCAAACCCAAATCCTAGTCTGCAGGTCAATCAGTGGGGTAGAGAAAATAGGCTACTTTTTATTTACCTCCTCTCTCCAATAATTGGTATTTGTCAGCTTTGCTGATGTATTTTATTATTCCCAAGCACAAAAGTGATGAAGTGATGAGAAGCACTGAATTAATCTGCCAGTTAATGTGATTTCCTCATTGAATTCATCAGCACATTCATCTCTCTCTTATTTTCCACCTCTCTGTCCATTTCAGGCTCTGACTGGCAAGGACAATTAGAGATGCTGTTGAAACAAAATAAAACAGAACATTTCGTTTAATCCTACAGCATCAAAGTTAAAATTAATAAGTTTGTTTTGTTCTCCCTGAATATCTGGAGCTGGCTGAATACATGTCATCATTAACATCTGTCTAGTGCATCTTTGGAAGTGACATCTGGGTTAGTCTACCTAGTCTATGCATATGCATTTCTGATCTGTATATATTTACTATGGTCGTGGGAGATTATCAGCGACAGATGCTGTTGTCAATGTTTCCAAGCGTAGTACTCCATTACAGTTGAGATGAATGCATTGCTAGCATGAGGGACACATGGATGATAATTATAGTGATGCTCGAGTGTACCTTTGTGTGGTACACATCAACCAACCCAATTTCACAACAGAACATCCACAGCTAAAATCATTGAAGTTTCACGATAAAGGCTCAAAAATTGCACACTTACAAATTATTGGATTGGATTAAAAACATGGTTATGATAAGAAAAGGGTAGATTATTACAGCTTGCACATTTAACTATTTATTAGTCATGGTTCTGTCAGGTAACATGGTTGTTGCTCTATTCAAAAAGCTTACTAATACTCTACCATCTTATTATTTCTAACATTTCCACATCTAAGAGATGTGGACAAATTTTTGACACGTTCTAACCACACCGGGCTTCAGCAGCGTGTCCCCATAGGGAGTACTGGCTGGCACTGTAATCTCCACTTTGGACAGAACCAGTGTATTTCCAACAATTGTAAAGCTTTTTCAAAGCTATGTTTAGTGTCTCCTGGGAGAAAGAAGCTTGATAGACACCAAACTGATGTCTAGGTCTGTTTGCAAAAAGGGAATAAACTTCCCCCCAATGCCAGCCTGTAACTTTAAATCAGTTGGGAGTTTCTTCACTGATTTCAACCACATCTCAAAACACAGAGGTCTTGCAGGTAGTCTCTTTACTTGAACATGGAAGTACTGCTGTCTCTGTACTCAGCGTTACCTTAGGAGACAGCAAAGGAATGAAAGAATCTTTAATTTCTGCATGAGATCTGGAGCTTGAAATGGATGCATCCAGTAAAATCTTTGGAAAGGGTGGCGAGTCTCTGACAGAGCTGTTGTCCTCCGCATGAGAGCACACGAGTTCCCGAAAACACTCCCTGAACCTCGTAGAGAGCAGGCTGTAGATGATGGGGTTGACCGCAGAGCTGAGGTAGAAGAAGATGCCTGACAGGATGTGGACATACTGGTAGATGTTGTGCATCACGTCAGTCCACTGACTGACTGAGCTCCACAGGAGGCGTTCAATGTGGAATGGTGCCCAGCAGACTCCAAACACAGCCACCACGATTGCTGGAATATCAAACCAGAAAGAGAGCAAGATGACAGTAATCCTGGAGGAGCACACTGAATTTTAGCCCCTGATTGCTTCAAAGCTCTTTGCCTTTAAAAAAGCAGCGCTTAGTAGAGGTTCTTTGACACATTTTAACAACAAGTTGTTAAAAGCCAAACTATTATTAAATTTTCATTATAATTCTTATTTGACTAATGGTTTGAGGCTAGAATAAATTCAAATATGCTTTGATGAACACTCAAGTGATACTTTTTAGTTTACTCTGCCTAACATGTACAGTAGGTTGGAAATCATGACAATAAGTTACACAACCATATGCAAAAAGGCACTCATCAAGATCATCTAAAAGCAAAAAGGCTAAAGAAGCTTGAAAAACGGATACTAAGATAGCAAAATTGCAGCTCTTTTTAAACACATTTTTGTAATTAAAAGCCATAATTATAATTATAAAACTTAAAAAACATGTCATAGATCAAGCATGAAAAATTTTATTGTAAAAACTTCAAAATCATAAAACCTGGAATATTTTCTCATTATAATATAAAGCTGAAATTTAAAAAAATTAAAAAGTAAAATAAGTCCTGTACATTCTGTATGATTTCATAATAAATACTATCCTCTTGTGAATGTGTCTCTCTACTCTTTTATTCTTCTCCGGGTTCTCCATGCATTATCCTCCTACGGATGGAGGTGGAGCAGAAGCAGGCTAATTTTGGCTCTTAGTGGACATATGGCAACAAAGTCGTTTTGAATAATATCCCCAAGAACACTAGATGACATTTAAAACTTGATTTCTTTTCTTCATTTGCCAGGTACAATGTTTTTGACATGCTGTGAATTTAATTCTTTTTTTTTTACCATTATATAAAGCGTTAATGTCTTTTGACAAGACTTCATGGTAATATCTGTGCTTCGTTAATGCTATAATCCTCTTACCCTGAAAGTTTGTCTTTGCACCCTAAATGCAGCTAATTAAAAGCTTTTGCAGAACTTCCATGGACTCTAATACATCTCAGCCTGACATGTTTAACTTTGTTTGGAAACTTTAGGGTCTGTAACTAAAGAATAGATTGTATACGTCTGAACAGTTTAGCTTTCCTTTTTAATAAAACTACAACAGTGAAACCAATGAGGCTATCTTTTATTGTTTTTAATTTATTATTGGATCTTGATATAAAACTCTAAATCCCTTAAAACCCATTTTGGTTATAAAAGTGATGCTAATTACACTCTTACTTTACTTTCTCTTTTTATTGCCCCTCTAACAGCATTTTCTATGGATTTTTTAAAATTTCACTGCTTATTCACATTGCAAATTTTGACTTTTTTATTTTAAAATCCTTTTAGCACCTTCATCTCATTTTGCATGCTTCAACTGAAACATTTTTAATTTTACCTTTATTACTTCTTAAGTAAGAATATAGAGCTACTTCACTAATAATATCATGGTGCTAATGTCAGATGAGTTTTCTCAATACACCAAGAGAGCTGGAACATTTCTTAAGATCAGACTGTTTCAATTAAACAGATTTCCCACCCTATCTTTTTTCAAATTTTATTGTCTTCCATTTTAGTACTTTTTGGCCCTCAATTGTACTTTTATGAATAAAATGTTCCAAAAAATATGCTTCAAATTATGCCATTTGCTGATCTCACATGAACATACTGTAAGAATGACTTCAGTAAAAGCAACAAGATGCACAAATCTGTACAAGAAAACTTCTTTAATTAAACTGCATGAGAAGTAGGCTATAATCTATACTAAGATGTACACAAAAAAAAAAGATCTGATTTCAGACAATATTTTTTTGAGGCAGAAATAGATAAGAGTTTGGAGGAGGGAGAATGATGAAATTAGTTTTGTTTTATGTTTTAACTGAGAAACTGGAGAAGAAGGTTGGTGCTAAAGGGTTTGATATCATCCCAAAACAACATGAAAGTGAAAATGAAGACAAATAAAATATTTTCTTTTGTAGACCTGCACAACTGCTCTTTTTTTATTATTTCTGTTCCAACTTGGACACATGTTGCTAGCATTAGACATTAAATCTGATGTATTAATGACCTGACCTCCCAGTATTCAGAGTCCGGACTAAATAGGTTTGCAGGATGCCTTTAAGATTCTGCAATTGACTAACTTTAAATCTGTCAGAGTACTGGGTTGGACAGAGTCAAACGGTGGATCTAAATTGTTTTCTGACTTTTGAAAGGAA
>NC_051433.1:4961264-5021588 GCF_001649575.2 Kryptolebias marmoratus
TGTTTTAGTGATTTAGCTCAGACATCTTCTGGTGTTCCTGCTGTGAACTGGTAAGAATGTCTCCCTTAGTACTAAGGTTAATAAATCTTTTAAACTGAAGATACTGCTTCTGACCATTTTTGACTCCTGGTTTCTCTGTGCATTTTCCGGTCCGTCGTGAGGAGAGATTTTTTAAAGTTTTGAGTTTCATTTAGGTAATATTTTGTCTCCTCAACACTACATTTTACAGTAATTCTGATCGACAACATTTGTTGTGTCCTTCTTACCGTTTTAAATGTAAAGTTTTATTTATAATGGTCACATGGATTGGCTTTGACGTTGAGTTTATCTGGTAATTTAAAAGCCTGTTATAACTCAACTGTATTGATTGTCATTGTGATTCTAATGCTATTTTTGATTTCTCTTTTTTTAGTAACTATTAGGGTCTGATGTGACTCACGTGGGAAAAAAAGCTTCACAGAAATTATATCAAATCAAAGAATGAAATCCAGATTTTTGTTTAGTTGTTTTTTATCAGTTTTGGTTTACAGCTCTATTTCACTGGAAACCTAATCAATAAAGTGATAGGTTGTGAAAACACTTGACAAAGGCTTTTTTTTCTGCAGACCTTTTCTCTTATGAGTAAATCTCTAACAGAAGCACGAACTCCCAGTGATGCTCTCTACTTGTGTTAGTGATGTTATTAGAAATCCATAACGTACGGTTAAAAATATGTTCAGATAATGGGTTTTTAGATTGATCTCTTCTAAAATTTTGTTTCAACGATTATTTTGATTATTTAAAAGAAAATGTTTTTGAAGGACTGATAAGACATGCTGGAATTAAACTTCCAAGTGTCCTGGTGAAAAATCAAAAGAGCTATTAGTGAGTAATTCCAGAAGTTGAAGGCCTGAATTGGAGCAGAACGAGTAAATCAGTAGAAAATCCATCAGAATTAAAGGTACTCATGCAAACTATGAAATTAAATATTAAAGACAGATGTCCTAAACTATATCAGTGTGCAGTTTGAAAGAGTTTACTTCAAGTTATATGAAATTCTGAAATGCAGGTCCACACTCGATGTAAACAAACCACTCAGCTGAATTATTCGAAAACCAAACCTAATCTATCCTTTTATGTGCATACTTTACTCAACAAATCTGAGCATTAATACATACCAATGCATCCAAACTAAGATTTCTTTGTCCAATATGGCTCTTAAATGGAGGCTGCCATTGTTGATCTGTTTTCTGGCTGTTTCCGGAGGTAAGCAAATGCAAGTAGCTGGCAGCCATTCACCAATTTTTAACCCAACTTTTTGAATTCAAGGATGCTTGAACCATCAATATGAATAAAACATTTGTGCTGATTTTGTTTCTAACTTTATGTTGGGGGGGGGTTGACCAGTTTTTATGACATTGCAGTGAGTACCTTTAAAATTATCTATGCACACAACTCTGATAATCCTCTGTCATGATGTACTCACAGAGCATCTTGGTGACTTGTCTCCTGTGTCCATTCTCAGCGCTTAGCTTCCTTCTGGTGTTGCTGCAACAGTTCCTCCCCAGGTTCTTCCTGGCGTGCCGCCTTTCTCTGCCCAGATGGATGCCCATCACTAAGTACAGCATGCTAATAATTATCATGGGCATAAAGTAGAAGCACACAGTTGTGATTTGCATCACTAAGTTATAAATCCACAGGGGTTTGATCACAGTACATATGGCTGACTCCTCCAGTCTCTCTGGCAAGTAGAAGATACCGTGCAGTGAGGTGTTAGGGATCGCACAGATCATCGACACCACCCACACAACAGTGATGACTCGCTTGGCATGCTGGTTGGTTGACAGGTATCGTACTTTGAGTGGATGCACGACAGCAATGTACCTCTCCACACTCAGCGCAGTGACGTTGAGGATGGAGGCAAAGCAGACCGTCTCGAACAGGAAGGTCTTGAAGTAGCAACCTCCCTCGCCGAAGGGGAACGGGTAATTCTCCCACAGGTCATAAATCTCCAAGGGCATCCCAAACATGAGCACAAGGAGGTCCGACACCGCCAGGCTCACAAGGTAAAAGTTGGTGGGGTTTCGCATCTTCTTGTGCTTCGCTATCACCGCACATGTGAGCAGATTTCCCGACAGCCCAGTGAGAAAGATTAGAAGATAAACTGTGGTCACAGGGAAGAAAAAGGGAGATCGTTTCGGGCCAAGGATGTCAATCAAGTTGATTTCTGGAAACTGCTCAATGCTGGTATTTCCTGAGGTGTTTAACGACATGCTGGTGTTGTAGAGGGGTGTGGATAAAGTGGAACTCTGCAACAAAAGCTCCATTGTGGTGAGAAGAGCAGGAAAAATAGTGTGAGATGTCAACACATCGTGTGCTGGTGTCTGGGTTGGTTCAGCTTCAGGGGTCTGCGTTTAAAAAAGGGGAGGGAAAGGAAAAAACAATGTGATAAACAGCACCAAAGGGATTTTTATAGGGGTCAACATTTTTCTTATTCCACAAGAATGTTTTTTTGTATTTCCGTTCTTTGTTAACTTTCCATTCATTTCTTAGTGGGACATGTCTAAAGTTAGGATTGTTCAGGCAAACATCACGGATACTGTTTATTAATTTGGTAAATATTACATCTGATAACATTAGCTTTAAAATGTAACAAAACGAAATCCCTGCAAATTACTTCAAATAACTACAAAAAGTAACTTGCAGTTTCTTGGTTGGTGTGCTTTCAATGCATTCAATGATTCGAAGGAAGAGTTATTTGTCAATCTACATATTTATTCTTTTAGATTTTGATATTTCCACTTGGATGGTCTAACATTTGCCATCCTTCTGGTCTAAAGCAGAAACTTTGTTTTTTTTTTGGATAAATTAGCTGCTGTTTTCTTAATAATCAAGATGAAAATTAGATTTTTGCTCAGGTATTTTCATGATTTTTTTCATTTGCTTTGGTTTTCTTTTAAGTTGAAGAGGAAAGTTAACTGAGATTTATATAAAAAATAAAACATCAAAAATAACACATGAGTTTTGATGTGTAACATATGAGTTTTGATGTGTAAAATAACACATCAAAACTCATATATATATATATATATATATATATATGAGTTTTGATGTGTTATTTTCCCCACAGAGCATTGCACACGCTCCATGTCAAAGACGTTATTGATCATGCACAGTGAAGACGAAACCGTTAGCAGAAAATCAGTCACTGAAGTGGTAGATTTCCCTGTGGGTGGGAGAATATTGCTTTTACTGCCACAATAATGGGGTTCAAATCATTCTCATCAACCATTGCCAGTTCAGGATAATTGCCATTACAAACACTGCAATGATATATGCTAATGGGATTCCTCTGAAATGGTAATTATGTTCACACTTCAAGCAAATCCAAGGTTGTTTGATTAAAATAGTGAAATTAAATATTGTTTTGAATTTTTTAAGTGATTGGGATTTTGAATGAAAATTTTAAGTAATCAGTAAATAAATTGTTACACAACATTGTTATTTCTTTGAGGATTTTGGGAATAAATATTGCATTTTTTTTCCTCTCCCAGAAACCCATCAATCAGAGCAAATACCGTTACGCTATAAGAAACATGCACATGCACTAAAATATCAAAAATAAATCCTCACCTTGGTGCTGAGGGTCCTTTTTTAAAATATCCTCTCTGAGCTGTCATGGTTGTAAATGAGCAGACAAACAGAGCAGATGAGATGAATTACAGATCTCCAAATTAATGTAAAAGTTGATTCATTCATTCATTTCAGGTCAGTCCAGAGAGGAGCATACAGACGGAGGGTCCACAGAGGAGGAGGAGGAGGAGGAAGATTGAAACTGTGCTGCAGCTGCGAGCCCCCCTTCAGAGAGATTACCTGGTGAAAGAGAGAGAACCAGAGGGGAGGGGAGAGGGGGAGACAAACCATGAGAAAACACGTGTCTCTTCATACTTTAAACTTGCATCATGTTTTCTTAAAATCCTAATATCTGAGCAAACGGAATGAAGCAACTTTGGAGCTTTAAATGCAGACTAAGAGTCATTTTAAAGAACACACTCTAAACTCACCCCTTCTAGCAAGATCCTCTCGAATCTTTTGAGTCGTGTGCTCTTCTGAAGAGAAAATAAATAAATAAATAAATAAATAAATAAATAAATAAATAAATAAATAAATAAGAAAGCAAATAAAGAGAAAGAAAAATTAAAGCCACTCAAGACACACTGGAAACTGGGACGCTCGGGAGCTGCAGCACCCCCAGCTGGAAGAAAGCTGTAACTACAACACCCCAAAGTGTTAAACAAATCCAGTAAAGATAATGATGTTGGTGTATGCATCTACAAAACAAACGATTCCTTTTATATTTTAAATAATAATTAGCTTCAATTATAAAACATTTTGTTTTTTTAATGTAGAATAAATATGACCTCATCCCACCTGTACTGGCTCCAGTACAGGTGGCTCCAGTTTAAACATTTATTGCTTCGTTTTAAAAGTCTGAATGGCATGGGACAACCTTATCTGTCTGAACTCCTGCTTCATCACACTCCAGTCAGAGCTCTGAGATCCACAAACCAGCTCCTTTTGGACATTCCCAGATTCAGACGGAAAACCAGAGGTGACAGAGCATTTTCAGTGGTGGCTCCCAATCTGTGGAACAGTCTATCTTTGAAAATTAAAGCTGCTCAGACCAGAAAGGATTTTAAATCTATTCTGTAAACCCATTTGTTTTCACTGGCTTTTGTTGTGGTTGAGCAGAACATCTCGACTTTCTATTTTTATTGATTTTACTGCACAAGTTTATTTTGTTTATTTGGATTTTTTTTATCTGGTATGTGGCAGACATTTTGGCTTAAAACTGTAGTTAAAGTATTATAAGGACAACTGTTCGCCACCTTTTGCAAAATGTTATATTTAAATGTTATATCAGCCCATATGCATAAAAATGTGACTACAGTAAGTTGTGCTTTATAAAGTAGACTGTGCAGGGAACAACTATTTGTAAATTACACTTAATTTCTCAGATATGCTTCTTTGTTCTGTGATCGACCAGAGTTTTACTGTCTGGACACAGTGAGGGGGGAGTTTATTCAGACAAGAACCACTTAGGCTGCCTTTAAGATAACTCGAGCTTACTTCTCAGCATGTAGCCACAGTAGCCACGGTTATAATGTAGTCTGGAGTCAATGTTGACAATGTACTCAAGTTAATTCCCTGTTTTGAAGACATTAAGTTGTGTAACATGAACAACAAAAAGCATTAAAAGCATCAATGCAGACTTCTCACATATGCCAAATGCATCAGGTTTCAATGAGCAAGGCATCTCTGAAGCATCACTTTTGGGTGTTCGGGTTCTTCCGAGCTAGAGAGATAATAACTGCGTTACCATGGCAACTTCGAAAAGGTTGGCAATCACTTCCTCAATCGTCATGGGGGCTGTCAAGGTAGAGTACCCAAATGCAGAGTGGACAAATAGGCAGCAGATAAATTAAACTAACAAAAGAGCTTTATTAACAAAAGGCACTACAAGCAGGAAATCCAGAACTCAAGCATGTAATCCACAGGCAACAAGACAAGAACAAAGCAAAACACAATGATTTAGCAACAAAAGAGTCAAAACAAGGATCCTATATACACACATAGTTAATAACACTATGAAAAATTAACACAATAAAATTCAGATGTGATCAAAATATCTAACAGGAAATAGAACTGAATAAAACGTACAAGGGCAAAAGGTACCACAAAACGTAACAAGGCTCAAGGGAACCAGACTACATGACATGAGCAAAGATGAACACAAAAACCAAGAAAACTTCACAAAACTAACTCAGAAAACATTTACTATGACGTGAGCAAAATAATCTTCATGCATATTTTAACACATCTAATATCTAAGTGTAGCCAGTGGAACAACTTAGGAAACAAAACAGATACAAACTAAGAAAAGAGAAAGAAATAAAAACAGTAATCTTATATTAGGCCATTTCCTATTTACAAGATTACTATTCCCTTTCTGTTAGGATTATGGTTTAAAGGCCCAAGATGTCAGGTGAGTACACAGGAGGAAGCTTTAATTGTGAATGACTAACAGGTGAGCTGATTAACTGATGAAGGAAGCTAAAAAAGGTTGTGCTAAAAATGCAACAGAAATGACCAAAAAGTCTCAGAATGAATGAAAGAATCCAAAAAGAAACCCCAATACAAGATCAACAACCAAAAACAATACCATGTCACTTTCTTCACCTAATTTCTTTTTTACTGTTTCTTTTTATTTGCTGATGGCTGAATGTTTTTAGTTCCTGCCACAGCTGGATAATAGGCAGATAAAGAACAGATCCCTATGCACTGAAAAGTAATTGAAAAGAGATGCCCAATGCATTAGAAGATCAATGCAAAGAGCTGGAGCTGAAGGTGATGGTAATCACTGAGGTTAATCTTACCCAAAGTGCAGTTATTACCAATGTTAGCTGAAGCTTTATCAACAGCTGCAACGATTCAGTAAGCACACACACAAAAAAAACAAGAGAAACATTTACAGGCATATACAACTGTTTCTGATTTTAATTATTAGTTTCCTAATTAATTACAAATTCACGCTCGAAGGCTGTAACTCAAGGCTTCAGTAATAATGGACATACAAAGACTCCTTCTTTTCACACAGGCTATATTAATCTGGCCAATCAGGTGGAAAATATTTCTTTATGTCTAATTTTAGAATCTACACCAAAGGACTAAAGAACATTTGAGTCATACCTTAAATCAAGTAGTTTTTGTTGAGTATAATTGCTTTTGCTCACTTTTGTTCATTCATGTTTGTTACCAAGAACCTTTATAAAATAGTTATTAAATTTATGTAACAAAAGATATAACAAGAACAGTTCTGGACAAATGAGATAATGAAATAATTCAGTGCATAATGTTGTAAAGTAGATAAGTACGAAAATAGAGTGTATTCATAAAAATTAAGAGAGTTTTACCATATTTCTTTTGTAACTGGCATTAAGCATTGTTTAGGTAAAAGTGCTGCATTGCAGGTGTGTCCACATTTTTAGACAAACCACAAAGAAAGAAGATAAACTTAGTGAAAAAAAAGAAGAAAATAGTTGTTTTTAGTCAAGACTTCAGAAGGTTTGACCTCGGTTGGTTTAATTCCCATGGTATGTGGAGGCACGCTGGTGTTCAGCAAACGATTGGATGTGTATAAAATGGAGCCCTACAAAGACAGTAAGAAGACCGGGGTGAAGGACAGGAGCTGCCAACTCATTCTGTGTTGGTTTCTGGCTTTGTTTAGCTCTGGGGGCCTTCTATTAAAGGAAGTATAGGAGGAAGAACGGTGCTGTCAAAGTATAATTCTTCAGTTCAGCTTGAAGCAGCAACTCCAAGACAAGCTATAATTGTCCTCATGGCAGCTCTTAATTACAGAATAGAGACTAGTAGTGTTTTCACGGTTTACCTATAATTAATTCTAAACAAAAAAATACTAATGTTGCTTTGAGTATTGCTTTCTGTAAATGAAGCATTTGTCATTCAACTAACTTCACTTCAGATTCTTACGTTGGCAATAGAGTAATTATAATCTTTGACTGTAGTGTAATTATACTGTTTGACTCGATTGATCATCTGCTTTTGTTGTTATTGTTGTTGTTTGTGCTCAATTGTGCATATTTAATCCTAATGTGTAGCTCAGTAATCTTGTCTGAGAAATGCAAAAGATGCAAATGCATAGCAAGAATCTTCTTGGACAAAACTTTGTGAAGATAGAAAAGCAAAACAACTGTAATATTTTATCTTTTAATAAATAACTATAACAGGGTAGTTTAAAATTCAAAAGAAATTAAATTAAAGTGCAGGAAAAATTTTAATAAAACCTTCAGAATTACATTTTAAAGTAATAAAGTCAATTAGGACTAAACGTTTTTTACTACTGGACTGCTATGATGTCTTTTTGTTTTTATGGCCTTGTTTTCTTGTGTGTATTTATTTTTTGTGTTTAAATAAAAGAGCAACAATTATTTTTGTGATTATTATCCAAACATAACCAGTTTTTGTCTTTCTTTGCACCTTTGGCTGAGAACCTTTTCCAGTGTGAACATTTAAACAAGTAATTTTTAACGCCTGCTTATGGAATTCAGATTAAATAATTTAAACACAATTTAAATAGAATAATTTGAAAATTCCATTTTCTGTTTTGCATGGCCTCCAAATGTTAAAAAAGGACACACTAAATAAATGATTAAAGTGAAAAGAATGTTTTCTGAAGGCTGCCCAAAAAGGTTTTCCTCAAAATCTTGAGGCTCATGTCAGTGGACACTTGGTGTTTTATCCTCTGAACCAGAGTCACATACAGCTGTTAAAAGCATGTCAAATCCGAAATAAAGCTCTTCCTTGTTCAAGGTCTCTTCACACAGAACAGGCTATATCTGTATAAAAATAACCTTCTTTTGAAGGCTGAGACATGTGGCACTAAAGTTACTACTTTATGTTGCTATTCATTTGTGTTTATTTATGTAGGAGTACATCTTTTCAGCGTCACTCAGGAAATATGCAGGCTTGTTCACGAGGCTCAAAATAATTAATTTAGATCCTGCAAGTTTACATCTGTTACCGCCTAAATTTAAGACATTTTTCATTTGTGAAAAAAGCAAATATATAGCCTAAGGCAGGTCTGTTTACACCTGACTTTAAGAGTACAATTGGAAAATTAGACCATGAAAATATGAAACTGAGGATACAGATGTTGCATGATTTACACCATCAAGGCTGCAAACTCATTAGGTTGTTGTTCATATCACTAATATTGCTCTAAGTAAAATAAAATCAGACTAGAATGATTAAAGCTGATACATGTTATCCACTGAGATTAGGAGCCTTTTATCAAATAGCTGAACATGTTTGTGTTTAAGCAGTGTTTCATCTTCTGATGATGTAGATTGTAGGTTAGATTATCACACGTGGTGTTGCTCAAGGACATTTTACAGCATGTTATAATACAATAAAGTACACAGACTTCAATTAAAAGCGGATGGATAATTTGTTCTAATAATGCTCATGTTACTTTATGAATTGAGTGTAGCTTTAAGCAGTAATTAGCTACAACAGATGTGATGAGCAGAAAGAGATGACTGATAATCCAAAAACAGTGAAGACCAGGAGTACCTGGAGAAAACACACAGGTGCACGGAGAGAACATGCAAACTCCTGCAACCTTCTCATTGTAAGGTGACAGCTTTATCAACTCACGTCATGTGATCTCATGCTTTATGCAACATCTCACCTGAAGTCAGAATATGTGTTGTCAGCTACTACCCCACCTACCTTTAGCTCGGCATTTGTAAAATTGACTGAGTTTTACTCATTTTTGTGAAGGTTTAGGTTGATTAGCTGTGCTCGTCAACATGAATGTTGGCCTCAAAATGTAACCATTTGTAGAAGCACAACCAATAAAATAATTCAAATCTGTCCAGTAAATTATGAGATATTTTTGTGAACAAACAAACAGGTTTTGACTCTAATAGTTAACTCCAAGGTTCTAAGCAATTAGCTATGAGGGCCATCTTTAATTGGGTTGAGTTTAAAAGTTAATCAGTGGTAGACGTAAACCCAGTGATGAACTAAAATCCATCTAGTGATTCATGAGATGTTTTGCTTGTGGTACAGACAAACAAACTTGCATGCACACAAATACAAACAAAGACATTATCACTCTTTTGTCTTTGGTCTAAAATTTCTCCTCTGAAAGTTCTATTTTTGTTCAATTTTCCAGCTCTTGCTCATTTACTTTCATTTAATTTTTAAATGAGTAACAAAATGTTAACAAAAATAAATAAGATTGGGACAACAGTGAGGCGCCTCCCACACCTGCCTTGTTGATGCTTATTGACTCTGAGTCAAGTAATAGATTTGTTGTTCTTTCATGCAGGCAGAAAAGGTTACATGAAGCATAATCAGTTCAGAAGCATTTCTTCGTACATAAAACATTTGACTTTTCTGGTGATCACCATCCCTCCAAAAACAGAACATCAATAAGTCTGCTCTCTCAATATTTTTGTGCCCATTTTAAATTCACCATCTGTAGCTCATCTGTGTATACAGTGCCAAAATGAGATTGTTTTAATGTGACTGAAAATGCAAATGCAATTGACTTTGCAGTTCAGTCACTGTAGACCCAAGATTGTTTCATCAGGTTCAGCTCATTTGTTGGTTTACACCCATTGCTGTATTTCAAGACTGTGACAGTAAAAAATAAATAAAATAAAATAAGGGAGAAACAGAAAGAAAAGCAATTAACTTTTTTACTTTGGCAATTTCTTCTCAAAGCCCATGAAAGACATTCTGGCTTTGAGAACACAAAAGGAAGAGGTTCAGGTTTTTCTTTGTCCCATTCCTCCTGCAATCATGTCCCTGGGGTTAAACAAGTCATCTAAAGCTTCAAGGTACTTTTCCAAAATAATGTCTCTTTTGGAAAAGTGTAAATAAACTTTTCCATAGGTGCTGGCATAACTCCATATAGTCACAACTCCTGAATTTTAAATTTGTTTCTGCTAACAAAATGAATGATCCTTTTGATTTTGGTCCAGAGGACACAGCATCAACTTCTTCCAAAAATAATCTGGAACACTGATTTGTCTTTTTTTCCACCATGTTATGGTTCATTCTAAATACCTCTAAGATTAGAAAAGAAGTCACTCAACCTACTGACAAGATTACCTTGTTGTTGTTTTTTGTTTGTTTTTTTTCAATATCAAAATGTTAATTGAGATTTGTCATTTGTAAATCTATATTTTGGGTTTGCTTTTAGTTCTTAACAAAGGTTCCAGCAAAAGAAGAAACAAACTTTGTAAGGTGTTACTGAATTATTTTGAGTTATAATCTGGTTTATCAAACATTACTTTCCCTTTATCTTTGAGCTCCAAATTTCATGTCATGGTTTTGGGGTTTCTTGGAGATTTAGTTGGTTTGTTTAGTTATTTTCCTCTTGGCTTCATTTTGTTCCTGTCATTTCTGACAGTCATCATCAGTGTTGAGTTTCTGTTTAGCTTGACATTTATTCAGGTTCCCAGTCAGTTTGTCCTCTGATCCTTAACTCGATACACCTGTTGCTCATCAGCAGGTTTCCCACCTGTTCTCACTCAGTAATCACCATCCTTGTATATAAGGCTCCTTGTTAAAGTTTTTCTGTTTTGTTTAACTCAGTCTGTGTTAGATCCTCATATGGAAATCTTGCTCTAGCTCAGTATTGCTGCATTCTTGTTTTGTTTGTTTTTTCCTTAAAGTATACCTTTTCTTTTCTTTTTGTTAATTACTAATATTTTTGGAGTCTTCCTGTCTGCTGCCAGCATTTTTGTACTCAAATCCCCGACCACCCACCGTTAAATGTTGTGACTGTTTTAATACCCATTGAAGAATTAAAATATGCAAATGCTATTGCATTTTTCACGTCTCTATAATTATCTTACATGCTTTGTTAGACCTTATGCTCATCTTTTAAAGAGAAGTTCTGAATCACTTTGTTGTGGACCCAGACACAAAAAAATATTTATCTGCAGTAATATAGAAGTTAAGATTAATTTCCCATTATTCAGACAAATCACATAATCTAAGTATTTTACTTTTATGCAGCTTTTTATGGTGAAAGTAAGCAACAAATGTTAAGGAGAAAAAAGAAGTGGGTTGAAAAAAACAGTTTGCAATAACCATTTATGCCACTAAGAGCTTACTGCCTCTTTTCATCAATTTAAACGAATAACACCTACTTCTGAGAATACACAGAGGCCAAACAAGAGAGCATGAGTAAATGTAAAAATGTATCTTGTGGTAAAATCTCTAATTGACAGATCAGTTTTTTATGCTTTGTTTTAACCAAACTAAGCCTAATAGTGGATTTTATTTCACAGCACACCCTTCTGGTTAATTGAAGTACAGGATGTGCTTTGGTCTTCATTGGAATCCTGAAGGAAGTGTTTTACTTTGCAGGAGCTTTCTTCTCCATGTGTGTTCACCAGCTCGTTCCTGCAGCACTTTACAGCAGGGTTTTAAAGCTTTTTTTTAAAATAAATAAATAAAAAACAGCTAAGTGGTGTGGACTTAACAGCATGAAGCTGTGAAAGTGTATATAAACTGTAACACAGAACCATTAGCTGTGTGAAGCAGCAGACTGGCAGCGTGATGTTCACAAACACTTTGAAGGAAACAAATTCATCAGAGGAATGTCACACTTGCTATATATTACTAATACTCATTGTTTTTGTGCTTGTCTTTTGATGGCTGGAAACTAAAGCTGAAATGGGAAAAAAAGACTATTGTATAGTGAATTAAAGGCGTCTCAGATTGTTTAATTACAGGCTTCTGAGGCATATTTTCCAAATAAATATGTGTTTAATCATAACTTTCAGCAACCTGGTGACATTACAGTTTAGTTAGTTAACTTTTTTTGATATTAACAGCTGATTTAGTTTAGCATTAATTTAAAAAAAGCTGCCATGCTGTCAAGTTGTTAATGATTTTATATAGTCTAAATGAGTATTAAATGCAACCATAAACCTTTTATGTTTAATAAAATGTAATGCTCTAAACAGATGGCAAACAGATAACATCCAGCTGTTATTTATGTCTGAAAACATGGTGATGTAACATCATCATAATGCAAGAAATAAACAAACAAAAACCCATCCACCATTCCCAGGGTCGGCTTTTTATTATTATTATTCTTTTCTTTAAGCTAACAATCAATTCAGCCTTTCGAGAATTATAATGAAAGTAAACAGTTTTGTTTGTTGTTCTTTTTCCAACGGTCTGTGTTTCAGTTGTTTCACAGCTAATGTTCCAGCCTTTATGCAACAGCTGCAGCCACTAAAACACATTTGTTGCCCTTGACACAATGGGTTACCAACAGAGGGCACAGTTAGTTCAGATTGTGACACTGAACACATCCACAGAAAATAATGTATGTGAACCAATATGTAGTCCTTGTAATCAACTGTTTTGTACTTTTAAAGTATAGCATTAATAAGTAGACATTTCTCTAAAATCTGATCATAATACACAGCATCACGTTGCAAGCATAACTTGAAATTAGCTGAATGCACCATTTGTGAAATGTTACAGAGAGAGTGTTGTATTTTAATTTTCAAAAGTTCAGTATTTAGAAAGAGGGAGAAAATGTTTATGTGCTTATACTGACGAGCTCACCAAAAACAAAATGTTCTCTTCATTGAACAGATCCTCTCATAGGTGTTGTTTTTTGGCTTGAAACGTTTCTGTTATGGTTCCACCCGCACTGCTCCAATCCACCTTGTTTCCAGCTGCAACAAGAAACAGCCTCTCAGGAGGGTTTCAGGAGACAAAGCAGAGCTGACTCCTTCCCTGGGAGTCTTGAAAATGTGTCTGATGAAAGTGTAAATAGACCTGAGGTGGCTAACATGATTACTTTATCAATTTTACATAATACAATGTGTCTGATGCTTTGCAGTGTCATTATTTGTGGACATCTAAGGCTACAGTCCCCAGCTGTGAATAGAAAACCAAAAGAAAAGCTCTGGATCTATTATTATGGTCTGCATTAGGTGTCTGTCAGCCTTTTTCTACTGATACAGTGCTGGTGTCATTACTTAACTGAATCAGATATGTTTTCAAGCCTCAGTTTTCTTTGTTCCGGTCACCTGATTTAGGTTTTTTTTGTGTAAACTCTTGCTTGTATGCATTGTGTTAAGCAGTAAGACATGTGAGCATGACCAATAAATCACAGAAAAATTCAGTCATAATTTAAAAGTGAGGCAAATCTGAGACAAATCACATGACCTGTTCAAAGATGCACTGCCTGGCTGGTCTGTTTCTAAGGTGCAGAAAAGGATTGTGGGAAAAGAAAGCAGCCATAGAAAAGCACAAAGGTAGTCACAGAGTTGAGTCAAAGAGCTGGTAGAATGTGATGAGTCTAACAGGATACTTTTTTAAATTTCTGTCTCCACCACAGCAAAATGCTACATGGTTATTCCACCCCTTGGTCCTGCTGATCTGAACCATATCATATGCATGTTCACTGCAGGAGCTGGGGGTGGAGAAGAGCAAAGTAGTAAAGCTATATTTAGAAGCTTTTCAGGGCCACACTTCAGAGAGAGTATTATGACTGGTACAACAAGCATAATGTGTAAATTAAAAAAATAAATCAATTAGTCTCTCACTGAAATAATCAGTGCTACACAGGCTCAAGATCTATTATGTGACTAATGAAACCAAAATTAGTTTGTTACAATGACCACAAGCTAATCCACCAGCAATACAAATTAACAAAAATTTTCCCTTGTGTTTTTTTTCTATCCCTTTAGAAACCAACCACAAAAAATGCCTTTACCTTATGTCATAGATACTGCAACAATCTAGGATATCGTATTAAAAAAATAAAATTTTCATCTGCAAATGTAAAAAGAATCTGCAAAAAAACAGCATATATGCATCATAAATGAGTGTCCCATTAAATTTATGCACAGTTACCACATAAAGCTAAAAAAAAAAAAAAGCGAGATAGAGAGAATACTCCTTCATGTAATTTTTATGACAGGCCTTTTCAGGGCACATCTTTAAATGTTTCACTTATTCACTGGTTGTCAGATTAAGCAACTTTTAAGCCACATGTTTGATAGGAAAAGCTAAAGATTGTGCACCTGTGTTGACAGGAAAGGAAGTGTGGCTCCTTAGGAACAAATTTAAACAAAACATCACCATTTTCATGTCTTTCAACTCACAGAAAAACATGCCAATAAACTGGAACATCTTCCTTCACAAAATGCTGTGCAGCTACAGAGATGCAGGCCAGTTCTCCAAGGGCCGTGAGGCAGAACCAGCTTCGCACTGACGCTGCTTTAACAAGAGGAAATGTGCGTGTTATCTAAACAACAGATGAGCCAAGATTCAAAACTGCCCATGGTTCATCTTCAACCTCAGGTTGGTGATAAAGAGAGCCCGTTATCTGCAATGCAAGGTAGTTAAGTGGTTGCCACACATTTTAATCCCATGTCACACCGTTTATAAGCACAAGTAATTCAACAACACACCTTTTGAATTACAGCTACGAAAATCATAAATGAGACTAATTGAAAAGCACACCTGCTCAGCTCCTAAGACACAGGAGGATACACAGATGATGCTGTGAAACAAGCAGAATAAAATATGACCTTACCTTGTGCGAGATGAACTATCCTTGAGGAATAAATCGGTTTGAACGTATCACAGTGCCCCATTACATGGTAGAAATAGATGCAATTACACGATGGTTGTGCAGAATATAAAACAGCAACTGCTTCAGTTCAGAACATGAATGTCGAGGCAGGTTGTTTTTGGATTCTGTAGATAAATTTGAAATAATGATGCATATTGACAATCTACGTTGTATTTGTTTCATTTTGATTTCTTGTTTTTAAATTTCACATGCTCGATTTCATAGAGCAGATTTTTTTTCTTTGTTTCACTCAGTTTAATTTTGTTTTGTCAGTCAAACTAAAACATCCAGCCATCCAGTCATTTTTGTATCCGCTTTGTACCTTAACACAATATAAGTTTGTATTTCTATCTTTATTAGCCTAAATTTAATTCACACTTTAGCCTAAACCTAGTCCAGAAATGACGCTCCACTGTATTTATATTAGGCTTTGGTCCTCAAAAGGACTACTGCTCCTGATACAGTGGGTGTGTATACCAGAAAAGGTCCTAAAAAGGTAACAAAATACAGGAATGTATGCACACACTTAGGGTTAATTCAGAATCACCAATCAACCTAACATGCATTTTTCTTTCAGACACTTTTATTTAAGCAGCTTAAAAGGGCTAGTTATTTTTCCAATGACTCTCCAAGATATTAACTACATATCCAGATGCTACAAATTAAAATTTTTAGCCTAAAAAGAAAGGTTAAGCAATGATGCAACTTCTTTTGACATAAATCAAATTTTGATAACGGTTTTTATCAAGCTGCATAACATAATTAATTATAAGTAACATATGTCAAAATTAAGTCAAGTTAAGAGTAATTAAAAATGTGCAATAACATGAAGCAATAAAAAAGGTTATTTGTCTTTCTATTCACAGTGCTTTCCTTATCTTTATCACATGAACACATTTGACCTTTTACTACTCGACACTTGTGTCCTTGACAATGGCCTGCAACAAACCTGAGGTATAAATCAAAAGGACTGAACTTGTTGCTTTGAGGAGATGATTTACAGAAAAACCATCACAACTGTCTGCTTGAAAATATGAGTTTACACACATCTGCATGGCACAAAGCACGTTTTGTTCCCACAACATTAAAAAAATTGACTCATGGTTGTCTCAGACCTTCAGCTCACATTAAACCTGATGGCAGGACCTTGACCTAAATTCTGAGGATGTTGATTTAGTCAAATTACTCCTTTAGAGGTCAGCAAATGCAAATAAATGTTTGTGACTGTTTTTTTTTTTATTGTGTGTAACAAGTAACCATGGCAACAGTAAAAAAACAAAACAAATTCATCAGCCATATTTTGATTGCCGAGCGTATAAAGTTTATAAATGAGACTTTCTAAAATGACTGCCTCCTATGTCAGAACCAACCACAATGATTTAAGTACAGCTGGTAAATTGTCAGACAAGCTAAATAAAAAAAATAACTCTTCTACATGTAATTTCTGAAAAATAACACACATGATCTTTTGTTTGTATTTTATTTATTAATAACATATTTACTATATACTCAAGTGGCAAAACAAAGCACGCTAAATGATATTTTTGCTTTTGTAAATTGTTTCTTATCTCCAGTGAAGCATAAAAGAAGTTTATGCACAAGTATAAAATGTAGACACCCTTTATGCCTCCTGCAGTGCTGATAGTTGGAGATATATTTGAGCTCACTGAGCATTCAGTGCTCGGCAGGATTGCAGGATGACAGGATGACAGGATTTGTCCTTGTTATGGCAGCTTGGGGGTCTTTTAGGTGAATTATGAAACAGGTTTTTTTCTTTTTTAGCTGTGATACATTTTGCAGCAAAGGACTTAGTAATGTACTTTGGTGTGTTTTTAAAAGCAGAGTTTTACAACAATGGATATAGTACTTAAATGTGAGTGTTGATGGGAGTGCAAAATACTATAAGTTAACTTTGCAGTAATTCAAGAATTAATATAAAAATGATGGAACTTTGTACATTGCAAGAAGGTTTTCAAATTAATGCATAATGCATGTGGAGATGAGTGTGAATGAACAAACACTTTAGAAATTTGGAAAATGCATTACGAATTCATAAGTCGAGGTGAAAAAAAGCAAGGGAAATCAAAGTATTCTATGGTTGTTCCAGCTTTAAATAAACATTTCCTTCTGCTGAATTATCTCCCATGATTATGCTTCTTAGTAAAAAATCAATTTAATCTTTTTATTCCTAGAAAGATGATGCACCATCAGGAGGTTTTTTTGTTTGTTTTGTTTTCAGTAAAACTACCTTGTAAGGAAGTAGTGATTCTTAGTTATCTCTTATCTCAAACCCAACCTGCTCCTGAGCAGATTAGGTTTCTTGCATGCGTTGCTATAGTGATGCACTGTTTAAAACAGAAACCGGCTTCTAGACACAAAGATGTAAAGACACTAATAATACCTTGTAGTACAAGCAAAACTATTTTTCATGAGTGATTTTTTTGAAGTGCTGAAACTATATTTTCTATTTTGTTGTGTTGTGAAATGCTGTCTTGTTTTCTCATTGTTGCATCTTATAATTTACCCTTTTTTAAATTTTTTAAATAAACCTGATTGAGTGATTTAATCTAACAGTGCCTGGAAATGAATTTTTTTCCACAACAATTTCATACCATGACCCGGATTCAAACCGGTACAAATCATTATATGATCACCGCCAACACGTCAAACAAGAACCATATATGTAAAAGGGCATTATTGACTTGGGACCCCACTACATGTTTATTTCCACCAAATCCAAACCTATTCTTTGTTTGTTTATAAAAATGAAGACATTACACAGACCTCTGGTAATCAGATGAGCTTCCATTCTCACTGTTGGCCAGGATATCAAAACTACTGACTTCAGCAGATCTCATTTATGATGATGTTGTTGTTGTTCAGTATCAACTCTATTAATGGCTTACTTGCATAGCTTTGAGGCTCAAATTAATCCACAGCAGCCTAATAGATTGACTTTTGCACCCTGTGATAATTGGGGGGTAATAAATTCATGAAAATAATCAATATGTAATGGAAATGTCAACATAGACCACTAACCTTTTCTGACCATCTCCATTGTAAGTGTTTCCCAGACTGTGGCTGCTATAATTTAGTGCATTTATTGCCTTTTTATGAGGGGGTTGTAGGAACTCATAGTAAAAGAAGGAAACAAAAACAGAACTGACTGTTAAAAACATATTGGACCATCCAAAAGTGAAATGTTCCCTGAAATCCAAATGATGCTGCAGCTGTCTCTGGTGAAAATAGTTTCACACGTACACACACGTTCACACGTACACACGTAGGTCGTTCAAACATAAACACCGAAACAAATCTCCAGCAGAAACATCCGTGGTGCACGTGCAGCTGCAGTTGAGCTCAATGCTTGAAATCAATGCAGATAGATAAGGTACTTGGTCAGATAAAGACCACTTGAATTGTTTTGCGTTAGGTGTGTACAGCCATAACTCTCTTTTTCTTTGTACATCAAAACAAAACAATACCCATTCAATATGAAACAGCATCTGTAATTTGCCAAAAATAATCAGACAATAATGACAATTGATTTAGAAACCAACAATGAAAATTGCTTTCTCAGTTTTTCTTTCTTTAGTAACTTTATGAATACAAACACTGAGCTTGGACTTTTAGTATTGTCTGAATATAGAATTGAGTTTCCAAATCAATCAAACAGCTTAAAACTTGAGGAACTATTTCTACCAAAGATTACATGCTTTTAACTGCATGCTTATCTGTTGTGGAAAAAGAGAATCTTTGTCTTCTTTTGTGCTTAAAATTCTAAACATCTACAATATAATTCAAGGTCTAGCATTTCAAGATGGCTGCCTTTCATATCAAAGTTTATCTTATGTTGAGAAATGCCAAAGTTGTAGCCTTTTTGGTCAAACCTTAAAAAACTTCTCAATCTTGTGGAATATTGTGAGATATTAACTCAGTTGACTCTGGTGGCCATGTTAAATTAAGTTGGCTCCAAAAGGTAATGTGTTTAAAATTAAAATTAAAATTAAAATCCGTGCAGCTGTTTATGAGATATGTTAACAAACAGACTGAGTAGACTCCAAACAGTTAATGGTGAAATTTTAAGTTTTTAGCCCTCAGATGTGTTGGGATCAGTCTCCGCTACTACCACCCAACACTTTAGGTCAATTTATGTAAAACTGACTAGGATATAGTAATTTTTGTGGGGGGTTTTTAAGGTCAGTCATTTTAAAAAGGGTTAACTCTAATAGTAGTAGATGTACATCTATTATTACTTTCTGCAAGTTTCATTACATTTGTTTAGTTTACATTTTGGTAATAGTCAGACACATGAAAACATGCTGACACAGACATGGGCAAAACATTATTCTCTGCCTATTGACTTTAACAGATATGTAATCACAAATTATATATTACGAATTAGAATTTTACATTAATAGTAAACTTTTTGGACAACAATTTATATCATTGTTATGTCCTCACCTTTCTCCATTTCGTCCATGATAAGTCATCAGTATTCAACAAAATATAAAATGGCCACACAATAAAACACCTTAGTTTGTTTGCTGATTTATTTTCCAGGAACGGCAAACTGGTGGGAACAGCGGCAGGTCTGTTACCAACTAAAATGACGTCCAGACTGTGAGTAAATCAAAGAAACAAAGCAGATTTACTGGAAAATAAATAAACTTAACTATCGTGATAAATCTTCACCAGTTTAATCTGCAGTAATGGTCCAATACTTCATTTCAATTTATAGCTTTGTTGTAAAACCGTCACTTATGTTGCAGTCTAATAAATTAAAGGTTGAGACCCATCATTTGAGATGAATCTGACTCTTGGTGCAACAGTCTTAGATGGACAGTAGTTAGAAGTAATAATAGGTGTTTCTGTGCTTTGTTTTTCAGTGCATTCTTTACATTACAAAGTTCATATCATATTTTCACCTTATTTTGTTGTACTAGTCAAGCAGGACCAGCATGTACAGTACAAAAAACCCAGATAAGCATTATTCTTATTGCACTTTCAGTCTAGCTGCTATAAATGCTATAAATGGATTCAACTGTTACATATTAATTTACAACAAGAAGATAAGATAATAAACAATAACATGGGAAAATACAAGAGATTAGTTCACATTCATGTTGAATTATTATTCCCATTGATGGCGTAATTGCAAAAACCTTTTGTCTACATTCAATTAACATTTGGATTTTTCAAGTGTTTTGACATTTTATTGTGCGGTTCATTATCACCATATTGGCCAAGCTGTGATGTGTCACGTATAACAGAGAGGCTTGTCCAATTTATGGCTTTAAATCTGTCCTTAACGGTCTGATTTGCAAACTTGACTTTGGAGACATTTGTGGAGGATTTTGGGGTATTTTAGTATTTAAAATATTTTAAAGCCACTATTTCACTGAATTTCAGTGAATAAATCTAGATTTTGATAAATATGTCTATTTCATTTAATATGTAGATTTGACTACTGGCAAGACCAGGTTAGTTCATTTTAACATAAAAACCAATTTAAAATGCCCAATGTCTGTAAAATGCAAAAATGTGCTGCAAATACCACAACATAAAGAGAAAGCAAAGGGATCATTGCTTTAAGTATGTGCATATTGTGAACATCAGCTTACATTGAAGAAAGTGAAACTAATAATAAAATTTGGAGTCCTCTTATCGGTTTTGAAAATAAGTAATGAATAACATTAGCTGTATTAGAATTCCTTGAAACAGTCATAAAATGTTCGGCGAGTTGCCTTTGATGCTGATTTAAAAGAATCATGAAGCCTTACAAACTAACATTGTCTCTACTTCAGTCCCTCCTGTTACAATAATAAACACATTAATAATGAAATGCATGCACCCATATATAAAATGCTCTACTTTTTGATTCCTGCCCACTTCTGGTTTTGTCACAGAGTATAAACTGTATGACTCAGAGGGCTTTTGCAATCTTGTCTTCCGATTCAGCCCACATAACACCACAGAAGTGTTTGGGAGCAGAAGTAAAGAAGTATTTTAAAATCAATTATTTGTTTTGTGAAAATATTGTGCTAATATCATTTAGCCTGAGCTACCAAGGGCTTCAGCATTCTGAACGAGTTAGTTTATTTAGATTTTCCATCGCTATTCTTGCAAAAAATAATTTTAATTTAATAGAAAAGCATAAAAGCATAAAAAGGTAACAGATTGATTTTCTTCAAAAGTGGTAATTTAAAATTTTAAATTACCACTTTTGTCGCAATTCTTACATGAAATATAGATGTCATAATCAGATTAAAAACATAGTGAAAGAGTCGTTGAGGTTGATGTGTTGTCATTATGTCTTTGTTTGATTAGCTTCGTAACAATGTTGTTAAACTGCAACTAACGACAGCATCTGTTGCTGAAATTTTGGAGTTTCGAAAGCTAAAAAACCCAAATAACACTGATGTAAGCCCTGTTTCAAAGAGCACCAACTGATGGCTTCTTTACTTGAATTCAGGACTGTGGCTGATATTAACATTCAACATCTTCACATTTAGAAAATGTGGGACAGAAATGACTCTCTTAACAGTAAGATGGGTGAGTGGATCAGATGAATACTCAAAGATACTCTATCCACACACAAGTGGACTGTTTACTTTCCTTCACCTTGAGTAGTGTCCATTAGTCTTCTCTTGTCTGAAAAACATTTCCTTGTGACTTGGAAACTAATTTTACATCTCAAAAAGACAAAAAAGACCCAGGTGGTTTGGTCATCTCTGACGATGGCAGACAAAGACTAGCTTTAATTAGCTTCAGGGTGGTGATGACAAACCAGGAACAGCTCAGATGTTTTAACCTGAGCTCAACCTCAGTCATCACAGGAAGTGAAATGTCAAAGTCATGTTCACCATCTGTGCCCAGTGCTTCACAACCCATCAGACCATGACAAGGTTTTTTTTAATAATTCAGCTAATTTTAAATTATTAACAGTCATCAGACTACATTTTTTCTTCGTGCAACTTGTCACGTCCATTTTACTCTGCCCACACATTTCCTGTGGACAGACCTCACGTTTTCCTGGTAGTCTGTTTGTCTGATTTCAAAACTGATTACCTGACATGAAGATTATTGATTAACAACGCAATCATGTACCACTCCCAGCAGTTTGCACTGACTGCATGAAACACACAGTGCAATTACTGATGACTAATAAAGGCTCTGAAGGAAGATGGTGGCATTGCTCCATGTTTTCATTAGTAATTCATACCTTATACCAACTTATTCAGAGCAAAGTCACAAAGAACTAAAACGTATCCCTTAATAGACTCAGTGATAATGTACGCTGCCATTCTGACACTGAGCTGAATCGATGTAGAAAAAACAACCATTACTATTGTTTCTTTGGACAGAAACCACAGCATCTGGAGGAAACCAACTTAGGTGGGTAGATTTAATGAACTGGGTCCAAAAATACTATATTGTGAGAAGCACCATATAAGAACATTAACAAAACGTATTTATATTAATGCACTGCCCAATACGGTTTGCTATACACATAGAACAAACTGGAAATTGGTTGTGAATACAAATCGTCAAATGTACTGGTGATTGGAATTACAGGCTGTGGCTTCGAGCTAAAAATAAAATGGAACCAGATGATTTAATCAATATCTGCCCATAAGTGCCAATAAGGGCTTCTGGCGGGTCCAAATCAACTTGTGTAGCAACTAACATTTACCTTGAAGCTATATAAAAATGGATTTTCTCCTGGTAATCATAATTTTATGATTCTCACATGCCACATATGTTATTTTTAATAAAGTGGGGGCTCAAATTGAATAGTGCAGGTACTGCGCAAATTGCAAAGACATTCACAATCAAAAGTGGTCATTATAATATTCGAGCAGGTTGTTAATCAAAAGTGTTATTGTTTCCTAGTGTCTGAAGCTGAATGCAAAAGGAAAAAATAACTATCACATTGTAATTAGCAGGCGAATCACCATGTGAAGTGGATGCTCTTACCCTTTAATAATATTTGCACATAAAAAGGTCAGAAGTATCATGAATGACATCAGAACTGCATAGACAGACAGCAGTGATAAACACACTTCCTATAAAGTTTTTATGTGTGGGTTAAAGATTTGTGTTGACAGTTTCAGATAAAAGAGCAACGCCAGTGATTGGGAATATAAATATAAAAGAAAAGAGATGTCATGTAAACAAATGTGGCAAACATGTTGTAAAAGTTAACTGAGTTGCAGAAGCAGATGAAACAAAACATTATGTAGCCCAAATACTGTTTTTTCTTAAACCTCTTAAAATTTTTGCACTATTCCAAAAGTTAGACAAAAACTAGGTGAAATATTGCACTTTAAAATTTATGATTTATTTATGTGTAACTGGATGAGCTGAACTATATTGTTCATTTAAACCATGCATGAATAAAACTTAAGCTGCTGCTTGTTAACATTCTGTCAATCCAGTCATGTTGTAATAAACCTGGTTAATTCTAAACTGATGAAATGCTGCTTTATTCTTTACCACATCTTGTAAATCCTATAGAGTTTTGTTTTTTTAAGCATTTCAAGACTAAATCAAGGATATTAGTATGCTAATTTACCCAAAGAGTGACTGACAGAAAATTATACACTGAATAAAAAATTTAAATAAAATAAAATGATCTTTAATTAAAAATAATTGTTCTAAAGTGTGCTTGGGTAAATTTTAATGACGCAGTCCTTCAAGTTAGTGCTTCATTACTCCACAAAAATCTGTCTGGCAGCCTGATGCTGCAAAACTAATAAGCATGACCAGATTATGACTCTGGTGACGCAAAAAGTGTTCAAATTACATGACTAACAATGGACACGATGAAAAGTGGAAGTTGACTCATAACAATCGTATGAATAATGCATCATGTGGTGTGCGCAAATATCTCTTTATGCAGCAAAGAAAGTGTATATTTTAAGAAAGAAAAAAATAGTTTGAAAATGAACAAAAGGAAAATTGCTCACTTAGTTTAGTTAGTTGGCTATTACCTTTTTGTTTTAGTCACTTTCACTCTCCTGCTTTTGTTGTTTTAACTGGATTAGCTTGAACAAAAATAAAACAATCCTAGTTTTAGGTTAGCTCAGGTCACACCTCATTCATCAGCAGAGCTCAACAATGACTCACATGGGGGGGTTGACCAGCTCTTTCTCTTTCAGTTAATGCCGTCCACCACCAATTTTCACTGTGTCTCATTTCATCAGTGTCTTGTCTGCAATTGATGGTGCTTTGTGCTGCACTTGGCTGAGTCTTTTCTGCTCCACCAATAGGGTTCAGTGCCGTGTGCCCTTTCTGGGTAATCGAATGTTATATGGGCTGCCATGTTCTGGATGATCTTCAGTGGTTTCACTCTGTGACAGACAGAAGATTGCTGCAAATTTAGATCATTAAGGGTTTTTTACTGTAACAAAATCAGCACACTGAGTCAGGTACACCCTGACTTTACAACTTTCACAAGTTGTGAAATGGAAAGCAACTTGACCAAGAGACAGTGGTCATCTTTTAGTGTGAACAAACCCCAACCAACCAATTTTGAAACAAAGACTACTTTTGTGGGATAATAGTGGTCATGTTAGCGATGATGAAAGATAGTTCAGAAAGTAATGATAGATCTCTAACAATGGACTGCAACTTTCCAAGTATTTTTCATGAATATTTGGTAATATGTAATTGTATTTATTCCTGTTTTATTTTTCATATCTGTTGGAAATTAAAGTTAGATAACTACAAAGCGGTGAAGATGCCCTGTGCCACACCCAGTCTGTTAGTCAGACTGAAAGTCCTTCATGGTCTGCCTGAGAAATTGGGCTTCATAAGGTCATTATGAACCTCTGAGATGTGTCGCCTCTTTGCTAGTTGCTTACAGTATTTTGTGTGTGTGTGGTTACCAATTTGGTGCCACACAAAAGCAGAATTAATGGAGTTTTTTTTCTTTTTTTCAGTCCCTGCTTGTTATTTTACCAGAAGGTCACAGGTCTGCATTCAAATGCTGCTGACCACTAAAAAGGGCAAAGCTGTAACCCGCAGTGAAATCCATCTATGAATATTTGGGGGTTTTTGTGCATCTGAGTGATTTACGGGCTTTGTTCAATTCAGTTTAGCCCCCTACTTCAATTCCCTGAAAGCTTTCACAGCTGCAGGAATAAAAACTCTGTTTCCAGCAGGCCCAATTTACATGTTTAACAATAATTAATTCAGATTTGGCAAAGCACAATGGCTGAACAAATCAAATTATCTATATGTTTGTCTGCTTCACGTGCAGGAACAGTTCTCAATTCATGCAGCATTCAGTAAGTTGTGTTTTCTGCACAAAGGGCTAATGAGACCTTTACTGATATTTGACAAGGCCAAGAATAATATTTGCATATAAATGTAATGGTCTCTTTTAACATTGTTTTGTTTTGTTTTTTCCATAAATTGCATCGCTTTGACTTGCAGAAATATATATTTGTTTTAGACCTGGCACACACCAGCTCATTTTGAACAAAACTGAATAGTAAACCTAGGTGTAAAGCTGTGTAACAATGATGTGTGGTTTTGTCATCATCATTCATGCTCCTGGTCACTCTTTAACCCACCAGGTGAGATCAGCTCAAGGCACAGCAGACTAGTGAGCCACACATCCATAAACCTAATCAGACAGAGGATGAGGTCAAAGTTGGATTTATGGATTCCTCTTTACAACCCTGAAAATACATCACTACTCATTAACCCGTGAGAAAAACTTTGCTCCCCTTTGTAGCTGCAGGGCTCAGGTGTTTAAAAGGCGGCCCGGGGAAGGAGGGAAAGCAGACACACTGAGCAGAGCACCTGCTGAGAACAACAAGAGACAAACAGGCTGCAAAACAAACCGCTGTCAGCTGCCACCATGAAGGCCACAATCGCCACCGTTACTCTTCTTGTCCTGGCTCTTGGCATGACCTCTGAAGCTGTGGAAGTTGAAGTAAGTTTTTCTCTTTAATTTGATTATTTTTGCATAAGCATGTGTCTCATCATCTGAGCTGATGAGAGCACCAGGCTGGATAATATTTTCTGCTCAATAGAAGAGGCAGAGTCGTTTATTTGAAGGTCGCACGGCTCCCATTGCAGAAATAATACTCATGTAAACAAAAGTTGCATATTTCTCTCTCACCTTGAAGCACACCCACGCTGTGCAAACTGAATGTTACTTCATATATTTACAAAAATGAGCCTATGTTGATATCAAAATCTCCTCTTTGTTTCAGGAAAATGGATTGTCTTTCTCCTTGGAGGCTGTGAAGAGACTCCAGGAGCTGGCTGAAAGCAGAGCCATCACAGGACAACAAAGCCCGCGACTCAGGGCGAGCACCATGTCCTTCTGTGCCGAGCCCATGCTCCCACAGGAGCTGTTGCCCCTCTGCAAGCAGAGAGGAGGATCTGCATCCCTGCTCAGACTAGGTAAGCTCGTTATAAATTCATGAATTCAAATAAGGGCCCGTTTAAATTTTAAAAGACTGCATCAGGTCATGAATATAAAGAAAGAAAATTATTGGCTCAGCAGACTCATCTGTCTGTTGTCTTTATTTCAGCTGCGGTTCCCATGGATGTCTGTGAGATCTGCGCGTTCGCTGCCTGCACCGGCTGCTAAAACCACTTTCTGCCTGCCTGAAACACCTTGCCTCGCTTAAGACTACTGATTCTTCTCCCAAAATCCCCTTGATACCTTGTTCAAAGAAGCTCAAATACTTTTTTTTACTCACAGAGATGAGCCAAAAGCTTTATCTCTGAAATCTGATGATGCCCTATTTGGCACCTGATAAATTATCCTAATAGCTGTTAGTACAAAAACGGCCACCAAAAAATGAAAAAAAAAATCAGACAGAAGAATGTTCTGAAAGCTGTTACTTTTTTTAACCTGTTTATTTTTCTGCCAACAACCCCTTTTACCAAACTGTTTATTTTTTTGCTTTTTATGCTGTATGTTACATTTCCTGTGACTTGCTTTTTAATATTAAACGAAATGTTTTCTTTTTACATTTTTCCTTTTTTATTATTATTATTGTTTGGAATAAAAAGCTTTTATCAGTGAACTGAATGTGCATTGTGCTCTTTCATGACAATTCATATTGTTATTTCTGGTAACCCTATATTTAACTGTTCACACTTTTTGCTGGAAAAAGTGTTATTTTGAAAATACAGATGGTCATCGGTACCCTTACAGCTCATTGAAACAATGTTTTATTTCTTGTGAAAAATAATTAATTTAAAAGTAATTATTGAATATATGTCTGCATGCCTTTAGTATGTAATAAAGTAAACAAAGAACTGTGGAAAGAAATGATTTGTTATTTATTTTACAAAGGTAAGCCATAATAATATGAACAGACTTGTTGATACCCCTAAAGAGACTAATAATATTAGCATTAATGTCATATTTCAAAGTAAATGTGATCTTAATCAGTATCACAGGCAGTTTCAAGCTTTTCATCAGCTATTTAGCTTATTTAAAGGCAACAAACATGGCTCTGGTGTCATTGTGTGCCCCACACTGAACATGAAGCAGAAAATGCAAAGATGAGTGCCTTTAAACATTATTATCATGCTGATAAAGTGTCAGTGCAGAGCTCCAGCTATTCTCAGCAAACCAGCATGGCTTCACATCTGCAATGTGTTTGCTGAGGACGCATAATTAAAGTAATAATGAGTCCAAGTGGTCTATCTGGTCCTGTTTGCTGTACTTTTTATTATTTAACCTGACAAGTAAATTACATAAAGCTGAAAGTGGGAACTGGGGGAGAGAAAAGCAGCTGAGAAACAACCAACTCAAACTTTTGAACTTTTCACATTGGCAAAACAGGGTCTGAGTTCCACAGGAAACGATGGGCTGAGTCATATAAATAAAAGGGAAATGTGGTCAACAAGTCAACTGACATACAAAACTATTCATGACCTTCATTTCTGACATCATCCTCCTTTTATACTTTTTGGTGCTGTAAGTTTTCCGCAGCAGCTACGTGTCCTGCATGCACTGGCTCAGAAGAAACATTTATGAAGGGTTATGGCAGTTTTATCTCTTTTTTTCTAACAGTACTTTATAAAATGTTGTCAACAGCTGTGTGTTGTGACTCTGCTTAAGGGATTTAATTGTGATTTGGAACATTTATGTATTTCATGCTGTCACAGTTTTCAGTCAAATGGTGCTTATTCTGTCATCAGAACGCGCTCAGAGACAGGAAACAGATTTTTCATCATTTGTTCTGCAGCCATCTGGAACATTTGCAGAAGAAAATTAAATGGAAGGTATTGGTGTCCCAAGATTAATTTTAGGTCACTGTAATTTTCCTGATGAATGATTCTTTTACTTACTATCCATGTTTTCAGTTTGATCTTTGCTTTCTTCTGTTTGAAAGTTTTTAAAATCGTTTTTCTTCATTTGTTTTTGTCCAGGTGCTGCAGAGACAAGCCAGCGAGGTTAATTTGTGCTTCGAAGCAGCCTATATGTCTGAGGTGTGACACTGCACGGTTGTCTGTCTCCGTGATGAACTGGACACCTGCGCTCGTGCTTTTGATAATGAAAGCACACCTATGCATGCGCCTCGATCAATCTCCCATGCAAAATAAGGTGCCAAAAATAGAGCAGGGGAAGGAAAACAACATGAAAACTGTTTTGAAGAGAAACTTTGCGAGGATGTTTTGCAGAGAGGTGGACTGAAGTGTGAAACTGTAGATCAACTGATGTGAATAAGTGGGAAGCTTTAGTGCAGCTGACACAAACTGTGGTACAAATAGAAACATATGCTCGTCAGCAAAGTGCCAGTCGGCTCACACCCACAGAGACGACAACCACAAATTGGCCTTTCATTGTTGACTGAAGAGCTGTGACTCAGGAGGATAGCTACTCCTTCACACCAAAAACAATCTCCTCCGTTTAGATTCACAGGATTCTTGCTGATGTTTTCCTTAAAACTTACTCACATACTTTTGATTTTTGGCAACTATTTTTGAATTCCTTTTATTTTGTAAGCTCTGTGCATTTGGGATTGTTTTATTTGAAAAACAAATGGATTTTTGTTTCTGAAGCCAAACATCAGTTTTTTTAATGAATTTGAATGCACCCATGATGATCAGTCAGTTGGTTTGCTTGATATGACACGGCACTGGTTGGGAATTGCAAAAAGGAGCCAAGAAGAAACTTAGTGGAGATTAAAAAAGGGTAGAAATTATTCATACCTAATGCACCTTTTAATCCTCAAGAAACTGTGTTTCACTCGCCGTTAAAGGCAAGAGGCCATAATGTTTTTGCCCGCATTTGTTTTCAAAATATTTCATTAACCACTGGAGGGAATTTAATGAAACTCTCAGAAAATAATCATTGGATGAGTCAGTCCTATTAAAGATGGTCAACACAGCTAATCAATATTAGCCAACTCAAAAATTACTATAAGTTAGTCAATTTTGCAGATACTACACACAAAATGTGATGTGGTAGTAGCTGAGAGTTATCCTTACATTGTCGAGATCTTACAAAACTGCATGAGATTCAGTTGGTATGAGGGCAAGAAACGGTGTGCAGAAGAGTGCTGCAGAAGCACCAAAGACATTCGCTTTCAGAAACAAAGATGACAAGAAATTTGAGAAATATTACTTGCTCATATTATATTGTTTGTTTGTTTTTTGCCCTCTTCTAAGGAACGGCTGCCAAATAGCAAAATGGAAAAATGCTCTCCACTCAGCTTTATTTATTATTGCTCTGTTCCACTT
The DNA here is from genome assembly GCF_001649575.2 of Kryptolebias marmoratus. Taxonomy (NCBI): domain Eukaryota; kingdom Metazoa; phylum Chordata; class Actinopteri; order Cyprinodontiformes; family Rivulidae; genus Kryptolebias; species Kryptolebias marmoratus. The sequence goes on from NC_051433.1 coordinate 4,991,179, forward strand.
CTAAAAACTTTACAAAACTATTTTGTTGGCACAGCAACTGAATAAATACACACTAACTGTAAGGGGGTACAAGCAAAAGGAGAAGAAAAACATATTTTCAAACCTCAAACTGAGGCTGATAACAGAGTGGAAGGAGTTAGCACTTTTGTTTGCTTACTTGCTGAGCAATTTCTACCACAGATGAATCCATACACACATTTTATTTACCTGTATAAAAACCTGCAGAAAGAATATTGAGGATCATAAGTCTGTGCTGCTTTCTATACAACAAGTCTTATAATAACTTTTCCATGTCTGCCTACTGTTTTATCTTTAGATGTAAAATGTTTCTCAGTGTTTGAAACATTAAATTATAAAAAAACAACCATTATATAGAGTATTGCTTTAGGCTTTCTTTTTACATGTAGACCTTTAGTTATAAGTACATAAAATCAAGTAAAATGTTAGTTTATTTGCAAATCTTTCCTTCTGTTCTTGTTTTACTCGAAAGACTTCACCTGAGGTGAACTTCAGTGTTAAGGTGTTCACACAAAAAGCTGGTGGGAATTGTCAACTATTGCAAACATCGTTGGCATTAAAACAGATGACCTGTGTGGTTGAGCTGGTTGTGTATCGTTTTATACAGCATTTCTAAGAAGAACATCTGTGAGAGAAAGTCAAAAGGATGAGATTTATTGGGTGGTATTGCGTAGATCTGACACCCAAAGTCAACAGTGAAATAGGATGATGGAGTAAAGAGCACAGCTGTAAACAAATGACAAAAGAGAGGTTATAAATCAAAAAGAGGTTTCAAAAAACTCACTGTACATTCAGTCTTTGGTTATCTGTAAACAGTGGCTGTACCTTTAATCTTCCTCTAACTTAGAGCCAAGCGTCTTTTGTTAATAAATCACTGAATAATCTGTCCTATATAAGGAGGCAGCGCAGGAATATGAGCTCCAGAGAAGAAAACCTGCTCTGAACTGAAAGCTGTCATCTTACCTTGTGCAAAAATGAGAGTCATCTGTGCCGTTCTTGTTCTGCTGGTGTGTGTGTGGAGGGAGGCTCTGAGTGTGCAGGTCAAGGTGAGTGTCCTTGATTCTTCATACCGATTTTTATTAGTATTATTATTATTGAATTTCCATACTTGTCATTAAAGGTGCAAATGCCAAATCTTAATTAAATTATTCACCCAGCCATCTTGTCTAGTTCAAATTTAAAAACAGTCAGCTTTTGTCTGCTGTTGCAAAACTGTTTTTCATTCAGAGTCTGCATGTGGAAAATTTGGATTGTGCAACGCTTTTATTGCCCCTAAAGCCTCTTCTTGAACATTCCCCTGCAGGTTGGAGACAGGAGCTTCCCCTTGGAAGCCGTGAAGCGGCTGAAGGAGCTGATGGATGTAGAGGACGACGTCAACCCTCGGCTTTCAGAGACGAGCACCACGGCGGTTTGTGCCCACCCGCTCCTGCCTCAGGTGTTTCGTCCAGTGTGCCAAGGGAAGGGGGCCGGGATGGTTTTCTCCAGACTGGGTAAGGTTGAGCCAAAGGGAAATAAACAGATATGAAACAGAAAATCATTTTTTTCCCTTAAGGAAAATGTCAGTGTATTATATTTTAATACTGCTATCACTAAGCTGCATCAAATATACTTTTTGACCTCCATATAAATGCAAATGAGCCCCTATTCATCCAGCAGATAGCATTTCATATAAAAAGTTGTTTTGGCTGCTAGGCAATGACAATAACAGCATGTTAACATCTTAAAAGAGGATGTTTTTTCTTTCAACAATCAATGTTTAAATGGAAGGAAATATTTTTATTGTGTTTGTATTATTTATAACACAAAAAGAGCCAAACCCACATTGTTATTCTTTGTTGTCTAAACTTTCTTTATCCCACTGTGGGCCCCAGTCTTTTCATTCAAAATAAGATGGGAATCTTTGCAAATAAAACCTTAAAGGAAATTGCAGCAAAAATGCAGCAAACAGCTTTGTACTGCCATTTTTTTATACAAATGTTGGTGATTATTAGCTGCAATCTGAAAAATATTTATTGCTTAGATTTTATTGAGTTATTATGGGGTGGATTTGAAATTAACTAAATGATTAGCATGCCCTTTTGTGCAATCATGTGGTTAATTTTAGGCTGTTTGTGAGACTTTTAGCAGCTGAAAATCACCAAAATTTTACCTTTGACTTTAAAGAGAATGGCTTAAGTATTCAACAAGTTGTTAAATGAGCACAATGAGTGGAAAACATTTGAAGTATAACAAAATATGCATAGTAGATAACTTAGAATATTAGCAAACCAAAGGTAACTGACTTTGTTTCAACCATGCAATCATCAGGGAATTAACAACCTTATTTTTCAAGTCTCAAGATGAAAACGACCAACTGCACTTCCCAAAAGTCAAACAGTTTCTTATCAACTAACCTCCTTACCCATTTGAGCTCTTACTCATTTCCCTGTCAGCAGCAGCTATATTTCGTTTTTGTGACATTAATGCAAGAAAAAGCCCCACGTGTTCTTCAAGTTGCTATTTAACCTTTCTTTTTATCACCCAGGCACACATCTTTTTGAGACACTCAAACCAAATTAGTTTGTTCAAATATATTCCTAGATTTCACTGTTTACACTTTGTATTATCCACACCCTGCAACTTCCGCTCCATAAAGTGGCTCTGGAATGGTAATACCACAGAAGAGGCTTATGAAAAGCTGAGCAAATAGCCTTTAGGGGTCAGTAAACCTCATTAGACTCAGAAAGTACACTTGTTGCTCCTGAAACAGAAATGGATCCCATTGTCACTATAAGTAGTATTCCATTAAAATAAAAAGCTCGTCCATGAGTGGTATAAAAGCATATTTAAGGTCATATAAATACGTATTCTTCCCTTGTTTCTTTTACCCTCTGCAGCGTATATCATCATGTCGTCAGATCCTTGTGAAATATGTGCCAACCCCTCCTGCTTTGGGTGTCTGGACTGAAGCTGCCACACAAACACATTGATCCAGAGCCTCAAGGGGAGTCATCTTTGGAAGTTTTTCCACATCTCTTTGTATAAGGCTTCTATGGACATAACAAAGCCCACATGACACCCAAAAAACAGCCCCAGAAAGTCCCATGGCTCAGTGGTCAGCAAACTGGATTTTGGATATTAGTTACATGAGAAATCTGAATATTGGGCCATTTGTTTATTCTCTGTTGTTTGGTAAAATAATACAATTCTTTCACTGAGATTTTGTCAGTGATTTATGACATGGATCAGATATAAATTGGCATTTCATCAGGTAAAATATTCAGTGGTTTATTTATTTAACAGAGTTTCTGCATTACTGCTTTCCTTTTTCAATGTGCATCACATCATTAATCAAATCCCAATGCAGTAGTCACACTTAATCCCGTTATTTAGGAAACTCCAATTTTATATTATTTGAAGGTACTCTGCTGCCTGCTTAATGTAAATTTCAGTCAGTGATCTGTAAATTTCACATAAATTGAGTCCAGTGGATCAGTTAACTACAGTGTCAATTAAATTGAACATTAAGCAGTCATGTACATGTTTGTGCTGATTTTTCTTACAGAGAACGTGTATTAAAATGTTTGCAATTAAATATATGCTTATTTTCTTTTAATGAATTTTTCCAACATAACATTTTTATTAAAACAATTTTGGGCTTAACTGTTGTAAAAAAAAATGCACTATTTGTTTCATTTAGAAAAGTGCAAATATGTTGCAGTAAGGTTAAACAGATGAAACACAGGGAAACAAAATCAGAAATTTGGATTTGGTGATTAAACAGTACAACGCCTATATATAGCACAATTACATGGGAGTAAAAAAAAAAAAAAGGATGAAAAGACTCCAAGAAGCAGACGTTTAACCAATACAACCTCCCAAATGATGAGTTAGGATTCAACAAAGACGGAAATACATAGTAGTGATACCTCTTGCCTCGTTTGGCTCTTTGGCTCGTGTTTTGGCCGGGGAAATGTCGCCCTCTCGCGGCCGTTTGTTGACATTACAACAAATGTGATCGGCTAAAAAAGGAAAGAAAATGGGTTTTACTCGCGGTTATGTTGGAGCTTTTCCCTAAGGAATTGGACCTTTTGACTTCTTTACAAAACAAAAATAAAACCAAAGTTTAAATAACAAACTACTGTTTGTAGGGGAGGATACGTTTTTATGTACCGGAAGTTAAACAAACACTTTAACAGTTAAATCCTGGAGGACCTAAAGTGGAGATAGTAAACCTTCTAATACACGATGTACTCAGTTTAGTAATAGTACTGTCTGCTGATAAAAGCACAAGTTTGTCAACAAATCAGACTATCAATGATTATGATTGGCAAAAAGTGGCTAGTGGGTCACGTGGCTCGTTGGTCTAGGGGTATGATTCTCGCTTAGGGTGCGAGAGGTCCCGGGTTCAAATCCCGGACGAGCCCTAATTTTCTTTTTGTTTTTTTCCTCATATATCAATTATTTGTATGTTCTCTTTCTTTTTATCACCCGTGGCTTTAAGGCCAAGACAGACATGTGAGTGTGTGTGTGTTGGGTTTGTTAGCAAAATATTTCAGGAACCACTGGGTGTATTTCTGAAGGTAATCGTTGTATATTAATCTACAACTGATTACCTTTTGTAGTCAGTTCAATTCAAAATGGCCACCGCAGCTAATTAACATTAGCCAACACAAAAATGGGTATAACTCAATCAGTTTTACAGATACTGAGTTAAAATTTAGTGTGGTAGTAGCTGAGAGTCAGACCAAAATGACTGCAACTCTGTCATGATGAACTTTTTAACCTGAAGTTTTAATCCCTTCTTGAAGTACTGTATACTTGTACAGTGTCCTCATGTACCCCTTGTTAACAAGATGAAATGTGTTTTTATGTTAATGATTACCTTAGTTTATGATGTATTAAATTATACCCTGTAATTGGTTTATATGCGTATCACAGATTGTTATTATTTACCCAGAGTTAATTATTCTGGTACTTTAAGACTTTTTAACATGTTTTGAGACTGCAGTTTTTGCAGTTGCAAAAACAGCAGTTTGAATCAACTTACTGCATTTACTCGTGTTGTATAATATTCAGCAGTTTTCACACAAATGTTTGTATATTTATTCATTAACTACAGTTACTATCAGCTGCAGTTTATTTTTATGAAAGTTATTGGTTCTGCAGCATTAATGTTAATTATGTTAAGTGGATGATGTGTAGCATTTTAAAATAACTGTTTTTTTAATCATTTGTTTCACTTGTTGCATTAATAGACGACTGTGTTTTGGGGGCCTATGCATTACCTTTGATACCCAGCAGAGGGCGCATTTCACTGAATTATTTAAGTCATATTCCATTTATTTTCTATTTTATAAAACTGACAAAGTGCACTAACAAGAAAAAATATAGCTGTACTTGGTGTTGCTTGGAATTTCAGTGATCCATTGAGTTTATTTTTATTTGTTTTCATCTTCGTTGAGAGAACTTTTAACAAAATAAATAACTTTTAAAAACACTGCTTGACAGTGGTTTTGAAGAACAGCGTTACTATAAGATTATAAATCGTTGACAATATAAATACGCCAGAGGTTTTTGCCATTTTCCTTTTTTCTTATTATTTCCTACTTTTATTTCTTTTGCCAAATCATGTAATAAAACCTCCTTCCAGTAAACATCAATGTAATTCAGCACAACTGTGCTCATGTTTATCTTAAGATTTTCTTAAAATTATGCTAAAATAATTTTAAAAATCAGCGATACTACCTTGCATATTGTTAATATTGCTGTTCCTTTCTGAAGGAACATATTCCTTTTACTTAAAACAGCTCTTAAATCTTCCAGCAGAACCCTAAGGAGTACAGCATGTGCAGGAGTATATCCTGTTCCTGCAAGGATCACAATAACCTCAGTTTTGCTTTTTTGTCATTAGGAACCATCAGGAAAACTGTCATTTCCTGCTAACCATTTCTTTCAAAGTATTTAAACTTCTTGAAATAGTTTTATTTACATTCACAGAATGTTTTATGCAGATAAGAGCCAGATTCTGTTTCAAGGCTACATTTCTTATCTGGTTCGGGGCCAAGCTTGTTCGTTCTGGGACCTGAAATCCACCGGTTGTCCCCAAGGCGTTTGGTTGCACATGCACAGCCCACACAGAAAAGAGCCTTGTGGTGGGTCTAGTTTTAATTTAAAGACTTTTGTTTTGTAGTTAAAATGGAAACCAAGTCAAACTATGAGTTTTTAATTTAAATTATTTTGAGTTTTTAAAGCGCTGTGCCTGCCTCCATCTTTTAAAAACCTGTGACGATAGATCAGTATAAAATGTGAAAGTCAGTTTTGACTTGGTTTTTTTGTTTGTTTGTTTGTTTTTGTGGTTGCCTTAGATCCGTCATAATCATGAACCGCCCTGTTTCCCCCAAGTAGTAGAATATTTGGAAGACCGTTAGTTCTCTGTCAGCACAAATCCCTCCTTTCTGCGGTTCTCTCTGCTTTACCGACTGAACAGGTTTTATTTTCCCCGGCAGTTATAACTGATCCCAATAAAAAGTCACTAATTTAATCAGCTGTAAGCTTTACTATATTTATCCAGTGAAAGCAAATCATCTAATTATCCAAACATGTTCACGTGTCAGAGCAAGTTTTTTTTTAACATTAATAAAATGTGTCAGGTGGGAAAAGTAGCATATAAATTACACTATACTGCCAAAAGTATTCGCTCGCCTCCCTTCGCACGCACATGAACCTGAGTGACGTCCCATTCTTAATCCACAGGGTTTAATATGAAGGAATTTTTGACCATTCTTCTAGAAGCACATCTGTGAGCTCAGACACTGATGTTGGACAGAAAGCCTGGCTCAGTCGCTGCTGTGATTCAGGAGTAAAAACTAAACCATTAAGTGCCCAAAAAAGCTGATTAAATGAATGTTTTGATGTTCTTCGTGAGCTGCTACACTTTATCTGTTACAGAAAGAAGTGACAGCCTCCAAGTAATACTAATTAGTTATTAAGAAGCCCTGTTTTCTCAGTCCTAATGAATGTACAGACAAACTTTTGTCTTGTGAAGGAGACACGATGACAATAACAGTCTGGAAGCTGTTAGACGAGTAGATTGGTCTGGCTTTGTGTTCATGTTTGCTTTATGTGAGATTCGTTTGGTTCCAAGTTGTGACTCAGAAAAGGAGTATTTATACTTCAGATTAAACATGCACACAGGTCACATCCCTCCCTCCTCCTCTCACAAGAAGTCTTTTGTGTTCTTCCAAGGTTTTGTACTGTCGAGTGTTTGTCACAGACTATGTCCTGGATAAAAACCGTCCACACGTGGGTGAAATTATGGCAGCACATAATGACTATTTTATCCTCATAAATGAGATCTTTTCAGGCGATTCCCCAATAATATATTTTGGTTCCAGACCCCATGTGTGTAAAGAAAGAGAAGCTAATGATTCCACAAGGTTTATCTGTTTTTGACTTTGTTTTGTTTGTTTACTGCTCTGCTGCAGTCAGTGATTATTCTGATGAATCTCAGTTCTTCAGCAGATGGGCAGATAAGGAGTTTCAGCAGGATGATATTATAATGTGATTACCATGTTTTGAAATCTATCAGTGCAAATGCTGAGTCAGGATTCTCACTCAGCATTTGGATTTTCTGTCTCTTGTTTTTATGAACATTTTTTGCAACCTGACGACTTCTGAATAGTTTGTGCAATTCTAGTGGTTTGTGTATCAAAACGTTCAGCTCGTTCAGGAGATGGGTGATAAGACTTTTAGTCTTTCTTACACTGTTCAAAACATTTAATTTTATTTTAAAATATTTTCTACATAGAAATACATAAATATCTTTTCAATTCATTTTGTTACCGTTAACTTTTAGCTAACGCTTTGCTCTTTTTAGGTAACATTTTGCTATTTTTTAGCTTTTAATTTGTGTTTTGCTACTTTTAGCTAGCCTTTTGCTATTTCTGGTTTTTAGCTAGTTCTTTTTCTTTTAGTTTAAACAATTCAGTTTCAGCTGCTTTTGTAAACTCCAATATTCAGCATTTACACTGTTTTGTTTTTGCAGAAAATGTTATTTCTTTAGTTAATAATAGCAATTTATTTACTCATTAACATAAGAAAACAATAGAACTTATGACGGAGGTGGATGCAAATGAGTTTCAGATCTAAAGAAGGGTTAAATGCAGACTGACTGTACTTCTATATGAACTTTTAGAGCCTACACAGTTCACGCCATGGAAACCAATATGTTTGCTTTTTGTTGGTGGCACCAGTTTATTGAAGGGAGGAAAGTCCGTCATGATTCGGTGGAGAACAAGTGGATCTCAACGGTCACTCATTAGCAAACATCAAATAGTCCGCTGTTTCCATAAACTGTGAGGCAGCTTATCATGTGCTGTCATACTGAATGAGCCGTTTAAATGAAGAGTAGCTGTTTGTTGTTAAGCAACAAGGCAAACGCTTCACACACTCTTCTAATTGGGGCTGTTATTACCAGTGGGAGAGGAGATTTGGGTTCGCTAATTAGGATAATTGGACACTGAATGTACTCGGCCTGTAATTTTCTTTTGCAGCCATCAGATAAAACCAGCTGTTTCTGGAGATCCGCTGAGTGTGACATTCAGTCAAAGTCAAACCTGAGGCGGAAGATCCAGAACCTAGATGGTCAGTCATCAATTCAGTAACAATTATCAACACTGAAAACAATAAGAAAAAGGTTTTCATTCTCAGTCATCCAGGACTTGGTAAATCCAAAAAAAGGGGCTAATTTAGATGATGGAAGCCTGCTGGAATTTACGGGAAATGGGAAACAGTTTCAGGACAGAACTGGGGAGCAGAAACTGACTGGGGAAAATGACTCAGAGGAAGCAGAGAATACATAATAAAAATACAAGGAACACAAGAGTCACACAATGCAGAAACATGACCACAAAGAAAAGAACCTGAACGAAACAAACACGATCAAAGATTAACCAGAAACTGCTGACCTGGCAGTTGTAGTGATTGTATTTAAGTCCAGCTAAATTGTATTAGTGACCTCTGACCTAGACGTTCAAGTTTTGCTTCAACTCGGTACAAAAAATGGTGTTCAGGAAGCAGTGGATTTTCTCCTGACAAGGATTTTTTTTTTAGCTCATAAAACAAATCAGTGTGGCTCATAATGAACAGCCTGACAACATCCCAGGTCAGGTCACCCTGTTGGCTTTTTACCTGTCAGCTAAAAACAGACAATCTCACAGCAATTCCATCTGAAAAACGTCCAAACAGTCAAGATTAAAAAGAATAATGAGACGCTGACCTTTTTGATCCTCCATAGAAACCACCAGAGCACTGGTAGTCAAAAGCTGGATAAGACTAAAACACACACACACACACACACACACACACACACACACACACACTTTATTAATACTGGATAAATCTGCAAAATGACAGGTCAGTATAGAGTATGTAACTCATCGCTGCAGCTCAACTAAACCTATGTGACAGTGTTTTATGTCAGGCAGGTATTGACTTGCTGAACAGAAAGAACATTATTTAACTCACACAAAATTAGTATTTTCTATTCAGTGTACCATTTCCATTAGGATAGTTTGGACAGGACTTCATCCCAACAAGGCAAGCCTTGGTAAATGTCATTGATGCGTGAACTTTTCTCGTAAACTTTTGATATTTCCAGTGTTGTGGGGTGAAGTCAGCGGTGTTTAATGGTCTCTCAGTAAACCCCTGTCCAGTCTGGCTGCACCGTCCTGGCAGAAGAAGCCCAATAAAGGTTAACCTGGCTTCCTTTCCCGTCCTGGAGTATTTAAAGGAGGAAAATGGTGCCACATGTGGATCGACTTTTGTCTGCAGCTGTCCAGCGGAAATGCTTGGCGGGGGAGGTGAAGAGTGACTAAAAGGACGGGGCAGAGGGCAGATGTGGCCCTTGGGGAAAGTACAAAAGGGATTATCTCTCCTCATTTCAAAGGTCTAAACACAAAACATGTTGAACAATGGAGAAAACCGGAGAAGACTTTATCCAAAGTCTTTTCAGCCTGCAAAGTTCAGTCAAAACCTGAGATCTGGAAGAGAAACAGCTGAAATAGCTCCTCCAAGTCATCTGTAAACACGACTTATCGTCTAACATTATGTTTATCAGCATAGTGGCAGCTTTGCTATTTCTGCACATTCTGTTTTACTGCCTCTACTCAAAGCCTGATTGTGTGCGTTTCTCTTTTAATTAATTTTTCGTTTGTTTTTCATGTGAGAATTGTGTTCTTTTCATGGCTGCACAAATAAAGTGGATTTCAGGGATGAAGAAGATTTAGTGTGCTCCTCGAAAAGAATCTCAAACATAAGTCCTGGCTGTCTGACAGCTGAATGACTGAAAGCATGTGTCCCGACTGTCACACTCGTGAGTCGGATTCTTTTTAAAAAAAAAAAAGCAAAAGTATTCTTGAAAATTTAATTACTACATATTTCTGATGATTTTTTTTTTGTGGAACTTCTTTTTATTGTTATATTTTGTCGAATAAGCATCATCTCTGCAAGGATTTCTGATAGAAGCATTAGATTAATTCATTTTAAGTATTAAATTCCTGCACCCACATGGGCAAAGATGAGTTATCAGATTTATTCCCTATAATTCACAGGCTTTTAACAAGCATGTTTTTTCTGTTAGATTTTCCCCAAAATATAGGTCTCTACCATTTTTATGCTGATTCTTTTTTTAAAAAAAGGACAAAACACAAGTTTATTTTGATTAAAACTTTGAAAAATGAGTCCATGGCACTGCTTCATATAAACCATAAAAAAAATAAAATAAATAAAAGCTAAAGCAAACTTTTGATGTGTTGCCTAAAACGTAGACAACTTGTGATTTTATTTTTCCCCCATGACTGTAACCATATTCACTTTTCTGTGTACAAGAAATGTTAGCTTCAAGTATATGTGCTTATTATCCCTAAACACATGACAGATGTGTCTCAGAAATCAAGTTTTGTTTCTCATAAATGTTTCTCAGGCTTAAAAAGCAATAAATAAATCAATTGGGGTGAAAACATGAACATTTATCAGCTGTAAAACCAGCTGTACCAATGCTTCTGCTCACAGAAACCTTGTGAGTTTACGACTTTGTGTGTTTCTAATTGATTAGATGGGGAAGAGTTTTTCCACGCAGAGGGCCGCCGTCTGCAGAATTGTTAACAACGTGCCCTGTGGCAATAAGATAAGAGGCTGCGGAGCAGAATGAGTTACCTTATCAGTGGTTAACAGTCGGTGATGTAGCAGGGGTAATGATTTTGGCTGACATGCAGACAATATAAGCAAATCCTAACGATTGTTATCATGTAAAATGTAGTCAATTTAAATCCACGTCTTGGAAAACAGGCTGTTGCTTTGCAGAAAAATAACTCCTTTTTATTTTGTTCTGCACAAACTAGGTTAATTGAAGCTGTTTTGTACAATGATAACATCTTAAAATCCTGCTTTTGTAGAAGTTTACAATTCATGGTGAAAAGTAAATACATTCTTTTATTTTAAGGTTTATGGGTCGAGTCATAAAAATCATCAGGTTTTAAGCCTCAGATAGACAATAAAACATGTTGTTATTCGTTTGACATGAATTAAAATCTGTGATTCAGCAGCTTGTTAAAGCCACCAGAAATTACATGAAGCAATCAACTGCTTAATGAACTTGTTAGGCTCTCATCTTGTTGCTGGGAATTGAATTCCTGACTCACTTTCTGCAGCTAGTTAAGGTTTTCTGGCTCTTGTAAGGTTCAGCTACAGCATTTCAATCAGGCTGAGGTCCTGACTTAAACAGGCTGTTTTACTGCCTTCATTCTTTACTTCAGCCATTCTGTTGGAAATTTGCTGCTGTGAAAAAAATTGGTTTCCCCACTTTCAGCCAAGCTTTAGCTGTTAATGTTAAACAGATGGCCTTACATTTGACTCTAGAATACTTTGGAGAAGATTATGGTCAGCTCAGTGACCGCAGGGTATTAAATCTCATGGCTGCAAAACAAGCACAAGTTTTCACCACTCCACTTCTGCTTGACAGTTTGGTTTTCACACACAAAAAAAACTCCATTTAGGTCTCAACTAACTAACGTACATCCTTCCAGACGCTGTGTGGTTTGCTCAGAAGGAAACATTTCAAACCTGCTGCTATTATTCTGGCATGTTCTCTTTTTATAGAGGAAGCCTTCTCCTGGTAACCCTTTCAAACAAGCTGCCGTGCTTTAGTCTCGTTAACTCAGACATGCAGCGTGGGACATGGAGCTCTTGGGTTCGGTTGCTTTTGGTCTCTTTGAGCAGTACACCCTCTGACCTCGAGGTGAACTTTCTGGGACACTAACTCCTGGGATGACAGGCAGCCGTCTTAAATGCTTTTCCATCACAAAGAATCTGATAATGACAGACATCAGATTGTGTGGGCATGGTCATATAACCACTCTGAGGCTGATGGGCAGAGTCACAGATTGTTCTCCCACATCATAGCTGATGTTTTTTTCTCCTTGGCCTTGTGACAAAACACACCTGAAGGCTCCAGGGTAACAATTTCTTATACAAGTGGTCAAACTTGCTGATAAACAGTTCATTGAATGCATTTCATTAGCAGCGCCTGGCTGTTAAATACACTGTTTACATATTCACACTTCAGGTTATAATTACCTAACTTTGAGAGCAGGTGATGGTCAGATTATTGTTTATGAAGCTCAGATTTATTAAACTTTAGAGCTGCAGGACTGAATGACGGTAAACTTATTGAACGTACCAGCCAGATTTCATTTAAATGTTTTATCTCCCATCAAACTGATCACACTCTACTTCAGTCTTTTTCTGCAGTTTATGTACATTTTTCAGGCACGGCGTTTATGATTGGCTCTCTTTTTGTTGGTGAAATTGTGAATCCAAACGGAAATATGTTTGATGCCATTAGCCTCTGAGGTATTAAACATTTTAGGATCTTGGATTAGTGATGCACAGTTATTTCTAATAAACTCCCTCAGCTGGACAGGACTGCCAGGAGGATGGGGAATGCCTCGCTCGTTCCAAATAAGAAGTGTTAGCATCCTCCTGCCGCCTCACTGCTTCTTTTATGAAGCAGACCCTTTAGCTGTCAGTTGTGAACACAAATTGTCTTTTTTTTGTCATACCCACAGCAAATCACGAGACAGATTGCAGTGACGGTCTTCTAACAGATACAAAGAAGCTGACGTGAAATGACTGAAACTGTTCAAAATAAACGGAGGAGAAAAGATAACAGAGGGGATGAAAATGAAAAGTCTGAGCTGTCACACATTTTGCTCGGAGTGATTGACATAAATCTTAAAGAACTATTTCATTTTGACCACTTTACAGCGTCTGACACTTTGATGACACAGTGAAAAATATCAAGAAAAGTAATAAATGATAGTGGAGCAGCTTCAGTTTTTCATGGCATCTGAGCTCAAAGAAATCTTTGTGACTGCAAGCAAGCAGATTTAAATCTTGATGAAAATATGCATTTGCAAAGAGATTCTGCTAGTGAAGATGACTTTATCTTGCAAAAATTTCCAGAAATTCCAGAAATTGTAGCCAGTGTCTTTTGAGTCATGCAAAACAGATTTTTCAAATATAGCAGTACCAAATTAACACTCTTTGGTAGGTTTTAGTCTGTTCCAGGTCCCTGTTGAAGCTAAATTTATTTGCAATTTTGTTTGATTGAGTCAAAAGCACAAAATAATTAAAACAGTCAAACTATAAAATAAAGGTTTCAATTCTCTGAGCCAAAACGTGTCACAAACCATTTTAATGTAAATTAAAATGGTTAGTGACACGTAATTTACAATAAAATGGTTACATCAGTGTATGAATGTGATCTAAAGCACTAATTAGAGTCTAAAGAATGATTTATTCAGGTTAGCTTTGGTAAGTGGTGTGTGAATGTGTGTGTGGAAGAGGATTTCCTTCTTTAACTTGGAGGCAGCTGCAGACTGCTGCGTACCAAATATGGAAGAAAGGGTAACAGAACCTGTGTTTGTGTGTTGAGAGAGCATAGAACTTTCCAGAACAGTACTTAGAAAGGATTTGTTAGAAAGGTTGTTAATAATGTTAAGACAGGTCCTGGAAAACAGTGGGTCCTTACTGGGCCGGACTGATCTGGCAGCCTGGCCTGTCTTCCTGCAAATGACGTAGGAGTTATGTAAACTTCTGATCAATCACGAACTGGTCAAAAGTATGCAATAAACACCAATGTATTATGTCTGTTTAAATACGCCCTGTTTCAAAGATACTTTGGGATCTTTGTGGAATTTGTGATGACGAAATTGTATGCATAAATGTGTGTGTGGACGGGTAGTGGTGTGTGAATGTGTGTGTGGACGGGTAGTGGTGTTGAATGTGTGTGTGGACGGGTAGTGGTGTATGAATGTGTGTGTGGACGGGTAGTGGTGTGTGAATGTGTGTGTGGACGGGTAGTGGTGTGTGAATGTGTGTGTGAATGGGTAAATGAGTCCACAGATTGTGCTGTAAAGCGCTGTTAGTAGCATGATTGGGTAGAAAGGCGTTATATAATTACAGCCCATTTTCCATTCATGGTTTCCTCACTTCTTCAGGATAATTGCTTTTGTTAATGATTTAATTTCTTTATCTGTTTGCCTTTGTTTCATACTTCTCATTATGACAAGTATTATAACACAAGCTTTGGTTGTTTATTTTTATTTTTTTTTTGTTGTTGTTGTTGTTGTTCAATCTTTAAATCTTGACATGAGAAAGACTGCAGGGGATGTTGCCAGCTGTTGTTTTTACCATAACTGCTCCCCTTGATCTTAAAAAAATCCATCACCAAGCAGCAGCCTTTAAGAACAATGCACACACACACACTACTCCTTTCTCGGATTTCATCATCCATTTCATCATTTTGGCGAGCAGAATGTTTCATTTTCTGGAAGTACATGAATCCCAGTGAGTCATATAAACAACGTGAGAATAGATGAAGTTCACACGGCCCGACGCAAACTCTGACACAGCCTAATACCCAGCAGTGAGCTCTGAATGTAGAATAAAGAAAGCAGGATTACAGTGCAGACATTTACCCAAAGACGCAGATATAAAATCTGAACTAGCTTGCAGTGTCGCCTGATGAAGCTCCTGTCATGATCCCGGGGCTGTGTATTCATTTATGGTTATTCAGTCATTTTCTTTGTTGTACTCCGATATTTTTGTGCATTGTGTGTTTTTTGTTGCTTAATTTCTCCTTTGTGCCATTAGCCATAGTCTCTAAAGTCAGTTTTGCCTTTATCAATCACATCCTTGTTCAGTCTGCTCATTAGTTCAGCTGCACGCAGTCAGTAATCACCTCTCCCAGCATACTTCTAATCCACAAGGTTTTGTTGTCCTGTGTTCCTGGTTTTGCTTGTTATACCTTCTGTCTCCAGGTTTCTGCTCCTAATTATTTGCTGCCTCATCAGCATTTTTGTTCCCTTTTAATAAAGTGTTAGATCCCTCAGTTTCAGTCTCCTGTTGTTTTAGCGTGCACTTTGGGTCCTTTAAGTTCAGAGGGTTGAATAAGTGATACATTTTTAGGTGAAAATACTGATTTAGCTTATTGTTTCAGATATTTATCAAAAATATTCTAATATAAAAGTACTCAACTAGAGAAATCATCCTGCATTGCTTTAAACATCTCATAGTCTGTTTATTTACTTTTTTTAAATCAAGCACCATAAAGTTGTTTTGTAAAAATGTTTTAATGTATCCTCATGTTTCATTTTGTTTGTACAGAAGCATTTTAGTTTTTTGTCAAAGTGTTGATCAAGTCTTGATCACTAAGCATGCAAGTAAACTGTGAACATATTGTTTATGTTGGATCAATTTCTTCACTTTTGTCATTTTTGTCAGGATTTGGAGGTCTTTGTGTTTTTTATATTGATTTTATTGGTTCTTTAAGTCCGTTATTGGGTTCCTGTGTCTTGTTCCCTTTAATCATTCACCTTTCCTCTGCTCAGTACCTGTCAGCCTGCCTCAACCACCCACACCTGTCCCTTGTTCAGAATCAGTCACCTGTGTTCACTTTCTAATCATCGTCAGCTTTTAAAACCTGTTCATCTCCTTCACTTCTCTGCTGGTTCATTTTCACTCCTGAGCTGTCTGGGTTTTCCTCGTGTCTCGCCCCTCATGTCTTGGATTCCTGCCTTGTATGTTTTTGTTATTTAGTTAGGTTGTTGCCTCGTCAGCTTTTGTTGTTCCATTGTTAATAAATTACTTTTCTTGAGTTCCTCCTTGTGTGTCTGCATTTGGGTCCAACCAACTCTCCCGCACTGTGACGCAAACTTATCTTACTGTTGCAAAAGACCAATAAAACTAACAATTAATATCAAGTTTTAAAATGGAATTGTTTGAACTGTGCATGAATGGGTTTGAAAACATGAATATAAGGGTAACTGGCTATTCTAAATTGTCTCTAAGGGTGTGTCTCGTTTGTCTCTACATGGTCCTGCGATAGACAGGTAACTTCTCCCCAAATGACCATGGAGATAGCTTCCAGTGACCCTAAACAGAAACAAGTGGGTAAAGAAAATGGATGGATATTCCTGGTGTGCTTTTAAAAGTTTTAAAGAGCATTTATAAATCTTACTTGAGTCATATTTGTGAATATTTATGCACATGTATATTTCACATTTATTTGACGGTGAAACAAACCAACAGAGGTTAAATAAAACAGCATTCACCAGTGTACAAAAGCAAACATATTTTCTTTTCATTTGTCGTCAAGCAGCCGGTAAATGGTCAGATATGAAGAATGTGATAGTGACAGCACGACAGTTTAACTTTACAGCTGCTTTATCTAAACCTCCCTTTTTCTGTTTCAGTCAACACGAGTCCTGTGATGTCAGACTGACCGCATGCTGCAGAGGATTGAGAGGCTTCAGTCCGTTCACATTCCACACGGGTTACAGGAGAGCGGATGGAAAAACACAACATGTGGCACGCTGAAAAAGAGCGTCCTCACAGACAAATCTGCACATTTTAATTGTAATATTACTCATTAACCCCCCAGAATATTTATATTCTAACACATATATAAATTTTTATTTGTTCATGATATTTTTGTTTAGTCAAAGCAGACATGATTATAGGAAAACGGGTGGATTTATTTGTTACTAGATACAAATTGTTCTTGAACAAACAGAAAGAGGACATTCTCATTGTGACATTTGGTATGAAGAGAAAATCAAACGTGTTATTGTTTTGTCAAATAAACATTCATTGCCACAGGTTTGCCACAAAAAAACAGTTTTTCTAGTTGTCTCCTGAGAACTCACTACTGTCATGATTGATGATTATGAGGCCTGTGAGGTAGATTAATGTCAATTCACAATGAAAATATGAAAGTAGTTCAAACACTTGTGGTTTTTTCTGTATTTAAACCAGCAGGGTTTACAATAAGCTATGGTTTCATAATTCTAAAACAATTTAAAAGATTTTAGTTTCAAATCATCATTAAGGTATCTGATTTTACTGGAATTTCTGCTAAACTCTGTTTTCTATCTGTGCTGTCTGAATAATATATTGGTCATTTTCCCACTGACTCAAAGGATATTTTGTCCTCAAACTAGGCCAAGCTCACTCTTCAGGTGAGTTGTAAATTCCTTTCATTGCGTAAGACTGTGTTGGTTTGTGGAAGAAGAAAAAAAACAATGAAGAAACAGGAAATAACTTGAAGAAAAAAATGTAAATTAGTGAACGATTTTGAATATGGTCAACAAATCTGTCCTGTCCAGCTGCAAAGATGGACAGTTAACCAGCATCCTTCTGCAGATAACAATGTTCAGACAATAGTTGCTGTTAATCCAGGATCTGGGTATCAATTTCTCCTGAAAAAATCTTTTGTGTAAATTTTTATTATTATCATTATTACTATTACTGTAAATATTATAAAAAATTAGTGTGGTGCATTTAAAATCCCTTAAGTGTTTATGCATTTGTGTATTAATTATCACAAAACATGTAGTCCATTCAGTGGTCCCAGAACAACAACATTTTACAGCAGTGGTGTCCAATCCTTGTCCTGTAGGGCCCCTATCCTGCATGTTTTAGTTGTTTCTAAGCTTTGAAACACCTGATTTGAATGAGTGGCTGATTAACATGCTTCTGCAGAACTTGAAGACCTGTGAAGAGCAGAGAAACAACTAAAACCTGCAGAATAAGTGGCCCTCCAGGACCAGGATTGGACACCACTGTTCTACAGAGACTTTTAAAAAAATGAAAAAAAAACCAACAACTATACAATAAAATCATAAAATGAGAGACTAGTTAACTTAAATCATCAGGTAAAATCAGCACAAAGTTGAGTCACTGCAAAAATGGCTGCGAGCTTGAGAGGACTGGTTGTAACCCGACGGTCCCACCGCTCGCGCCACAGTGGTCCCGGTTTTGGCCGATACAGGCTGCGTATGCCATGACGTGGGGGATGTAGTTCTGCTCCTGGACCCCATGTAGCAGGTGAGCCATGGGCCCCTTGGCAAACACAGCCACATCCTCGCCTCCGTGAGTCTCTGATGCGATGGGAACAGCAGACTGGGCCTGGTAGTTGTCTTCCACTGAAAGGAAAAGACGCAGAAACAGAAAGTCTTTAATCTTAGTTTTGCTCTTCACTTAAAACTAAATGTAAATATTTTTTAACAAAATTGAGTTGATTTTTTCATTGTGAATAAAATTTACTCACTGTAGTTAATGGTGGAAACATTCTCCCTTGTTCCATTGATGATTTTGTAACCAGGTCCGTTTCCATATAAAATGGAAGTGAAAGGCTTCTGGTCAATATCACTCACCATGGGGGCCAGACCTGCAGATAAACCATTTTTCATTGTAACCAGAACCAAAATGAAAGTATAGTATTTATACAGTATCCATACCAAATATTGAATTTCCTCTGCGTGTGTAGCCTCCGAAGGTGAACACATGAGAGTGGTCAGCAGTAACTACAGTCAGTGTATCGTAGACGCTGGTCAGGAGATCAGCCCGTCCGATGGCCCGGTCCATTTCCACAGCTTCATGCAGAGCCTGCTTGGCCTTGCCCTCGTGGTGTCCGTGGTCAATACGTCCCCCTGTAAAAGGATTATTCTTAATTACTTCACCTGTAAAACTGCCATTTTTGTGTTTTCTGCAGTTAGCTGACTGTGGGAATGATGCTGACTTAGATTAACTCCAAAAGGGAATCAGTTGTAGTTGTACAACGAGTGATTACTTTCTGAAAGTTTCATTAATATCAATCTAGTTGTTATTGAGGCATTTTCTAAGAGACAGACAGGGCTGACACCAGTAGTTGATGGCAAAGTTTTAACCAAAGTTAGCATTCAAAGTGTGTGTAGTGGGTAGTAGTGGGTGATAAACAACAAAAGATACCATTTGTATAATTTGTATTTGAGTATAATACAACTATCTAATACATGCCTCAACTTGCATAGATATCAAATTATGTTTATTTCTTTGTATCTGCAACCCTGTCGTTCACTTTTTTCCCAGTCTTTAGGTCTTTAAGTGCTTTGGTTTTGTTAGTTAACTTGTGTTTTGGAAACTATTCAGTATTATTAATACATTCACGAACAGATTTTTTAGTTGAAGGATCAAGAGCTGCTTTTTAACTTAACCTAAACATTGGTTTACAGTCGACCCTGTTCAGATTTCTCTAAAACAAACTTTAATCACGATATTTGGCCAGTCACTCTTGAAAATCTCCACCGATCTAAAACTAAAGGATGAAATTTAAAAAATGGAGGTGGCCAATGGAGTAACTGTGGTTAGAGGACCTCAACCACAAGTTAATGATGAGATGGAAAAGCTGCTTTTGGTCTGGATTAATGACAAGTGTTGGAGGCGATTTCATCAGTGAAGGTGGAGGTGTCATGTT
Source organism: Kryptolebias marmoratus (assembly GCF_001649575.2). Lineage (NCBI taxonomy): Eukaryota > Metazoa > Chordata > Actinopteri > Cyprinodontiformes > Rivulidae > Kryptolebias > Kryptolebias marmoratus. Next base: position 5,011,034 of record NC_051433.1, read on the forward strand.
GAGTACAACCAAAAAGCTGTGCACAGTGTGGGAGAACCTGCAAAGCTTCTGTTCACACCATCACCAAAATAAAACTGTTCCCTCACGCAGCATAAATCTATACAGTGACAGGGTCATGGCACATTTTCATGACATTATGAAGTGCAGACTGAAGCAAATGTCAGTGGACCAATTTCTTGTTAAGTGCAAGCCTGGATACAGTGATGTGAGTGCCGGTACTGCTGAAGTATGTGAGGTTGTGGACCCTGTGGAAAACTTCCTAGGAGAGAGAGAATCCCTCCTGACTTCCCAGAAGTCATAATTAAAGGGAATTCAATAACCTTTTTGTCTTGGTGCCAGCTGCAACTCCTCACAGAGGTTAGTGTATTTTAGAAACTCTGTTTATTGGCTTTACTATTTGTTGTTTCATTTATTTTTCACCACACAGTGCTTCTAGCAATGTCATTAGGTGGAACTAATAACTCTATTGTGCTAGAAATTACCATTATAGTGAGTATTGTGCACATCTTTTGAAGGGGTGTGGGGGGGAGTTAGAACAAATACTTTGTTCTTTTCACTTTAATGGAAAATACTCGACCACATATGAATCTTTAACAGACAAAATCACCAGTTTGAGTGAATAAAATTTGTTTTCAGAGGGTTTATTGTATTAATACACTGTGCTGTGATGCTGCTGTGTTTTCTGTCACACAATCATGTCTAAAACAACCTCAGTTGTTTATGATTTTCAGCAGACCTGGATAGAATTATTTTAGACGTGAACATCATATACTAGTCCCACTGTTCATGTCAAACAATACCAAGCCATCTGACAGGAGCTCAGCCTCACTGTTCACAGGCAAACCCTGCTGTTTCAAACAAACATTGCTCACATTTTCCAAATACCAAATTGCCATTGGGTCAGCATGACCACAGAGCAAACAGGTAAAGCAGAACTCCCAATAAAACTTGTGTGTAAACACATTTTATAAATACACAGAATTTCTGACACCTCAGTGCAGAATATGTGGATTCATTGAAGATTTGTGAATGATTAATGCCTTATGCCTAATAAAGGAATGAGCAGCAAAAAAACTATGAAAACAAAAAAAACAAACTAATAGTGACCTAATTGTGTTTTGATTTGATAAAGACCTAAGTGGTTCATATTGCATCACCCTTTCTCCACATTTAACAGCCCATGTCATTTTTGGCATACAGCAAAGTGAAATATATTTTCCTCTTACATTGCTCAGCAGGTGTGCTTTTTACTACATTTATTAAGCCAAACTACGTCTCTGGGAAAGGAACACGAAGGCAGTGAGTTGGAAATTATGAAAGACTATAAAACAGGGGTGCTGTAAGTAACGCAGTAACAAGAGGTCAAAGAGAACGTGAAAAAAATCCTCTCTTTATGTATAAATCATCAAGCTGGTCCTGCTGGTTCTGCAGCACAAACAATGCATCTTATTGACAGAACAACATGAATTCAGCTGGTGATGCATAAAGTGCAAAAATGTGTTTTTCATATTTTCTTTTAAAGCCATAACTTCTTGGTTATGTGATGGTCTTGCGTTTGGCATGAGGGGGTTTTCAGTAACATGTTTAAAGGTCTTTAAAACTCTATATTTGCCTTTAATCCCTATTCAGCAGCGTTGCCCTTTAATGTATATATAATTTAATCTTTACTTTTGGAATAAACAGAGGCAACATATTTCCATGCTTGCAGTTTTCTTGGTTTGCATTGCCAGTGCAGCCAAAGGAAATAATTAAATAACAAAACATATCACACTGTAAGAGCCTAGTGAAATGCTTCCAAGTCTTTATTTCTTCAACGATAAGGGAATGATGTTCTGTGGTTAACAAACTCAACTCAGGTACTGAAGAAATAATCTCACCCTCTACAAGCAGGTAAAATCCTTCCTGGTTCTTCTTCAGGATCTTTATGGCTACGTCGACCATTTCTGTCAGGGAGGGATCCGTTTCAGCGTTCCTTTCCAAGTCGTAAGTCATATCCGAAGGTTCAAAAAGACCTGGAATAACAGCATCAACAGAGAATAGAGAAACTGCTTATTAATCACAGGAAATAGTCTCCAACAAATACAGACACTAATGCCTCTTAACACTTCAATGAGAGCTCAAAATGACACAGACTTACCCAACAAGTAATCCACGTTGTTTGGGTTTAGAGAAAGGAGCTGCTTCTTGTTCCATACATAATGGCCTTTCTGGAATAAAAAAAGACTTGAGTCACTTTGAACTTCAAAATATGAAAATGTAATTAGGTTGATAAAAAGGAAGCAGGAAAGCAAAAGGGGGAAAGACGAGGAATTAGAAAAAAAGTACCTTATCCTTCACCCTGTTTACCCACTCCTGCACCAGGTTTCTCCCGTCTTTCCGCGTGCCGTTGTGCTTCGTTTGAGTGGGATATTCTACATCTGGCGTGTCTTTTGGGATCATATATTTTCTCCCTCCTCCCATAACAACCTGAAAAGACACAAAAAGGAAAACGTATTCGTAACTGCAGTCACAAAAATTATCAGATCTGTTAAAAGATGAATAAAAGAGAAACTGTCAAATCAGTTAACAAAACACGACTCACATCAATGTTGGGAATGTTTTCAATCAGCTGCCTCGCGATATCTTTGCATCCGGCCTGCAGAGCTTCAGCTGGCATCTCGTTGTCGGAGTACCAGTCTCTGTTCACAGAGTGAGCGTAAGCAGCGCTTGGTGTTGCGTGGACGACCCGCGTTGTTGTCACGATTCCCACAGACTTTCCTGCAGTAAATACACAAAAACAAGTTAGGGTTAAAGCACAGATCAGCAGTAGTTAGTTACAAACATTTTAGCACAACCTTACCTTTTTTGTATCCATTATTTTCCTACTGAGCTGTAGTAAACAATAACACAAAGCTAACCCATGCTAACAATTGCTGCTTTATCAATTTTAGCTAAAAATGGGTAAGTGCTGTATATGTACCTGTTACATACCGGCTCAGTACCAGATACCTAAGGGGATCAAACTGTATTATAAAGTGACTTGTTATCCTCTACTTTCTGGGTATGTTCCTGGTACATACTGGGTAAGTGTCAAAATATAGCTCTAGACCTATTCAGACAGGTTGGAGGCCCCCATGACAAAACTGACAAGGGTTTAAGACTCCTGAAACGACTCTGTGACTATTTTGTTACTATAAGCAACAAGACTGCGAGCCTCTGCAACTCAAGAAAACTGAGAACCTCTGCAAACATTGCAAGACATTCTGGAGACTCCCTTGAGAATGCTGTTTAAAAACTGTTTGCCAGCAGTCGCAGGCCAGTGAAATACTGCCTTTACATTTCCCTCCTTACATTATCTGCAGAAACAATTGTTTTCCTAACACATGACACTTATTATTTTGAATAAAAATGGCACAAAACACGTCCCGTGTCATGTTTATTTTGTGTCTCTTCACCTGCATCCTTGGCCCATCTGAGGATGGAGGTGACTTCGTTGCCCTTCGTGGTGTTGCACTGGAAGCGAACAGCAGCTGCACTCACTCCCACTGTGCCCTCGTTGGCTTTAACCCCACAGAGGAAAGCTGTGGCTGTTCCAGCACTGTCTGGCACCTGTGCATCAGTGTTGTATGTCTGCAGAGACACAAGATATGAACACGTTAGTATTGTTTCCAATCATTATGAGATGCTTTTGATTGCTTTGAAACTTGACTAAATATTGCATTTACTAGACGTACAAAAGGACCATGCAGAACACTGAGCCAAAATACAATAAAACACTTTAAGAAGCACAAAAGGTAGTGCATAAGATCAACTTTTAATGTTTTTTAACTTCATGTCTATTGGTGTAGCTCTAAGCCACTAATAAGTTCATAAATATTTAATTGTATGCATATAAGTTTATTATGCCAACCATTTAACAGTCAGTTAATGTACTTTTAATGGTATTTATTAGGTATAAAAAATCAATTTCAAACATTACTAGGCTAAATGAGTTTTTGTACTGTTAATCAAAACTACAATGTTACACAATACTAAACAGGGCAGTGGCTATTTGCTCTATTTTCTAACCTTAAATAATTAATAATTCAACCGTTTAGTTCGTTTTCTAAGAGCTTCTTTGCATTCGTTGAAACCACCTAATTTTATAGTGTGTGGGTTTGCAACAGTAATAAGTAACTTTTTTAAAAAACTTGTTACTCTTTAGCCATCTCACAGCCACCAGTAAGAAAGTTCTGTCAAAGTTCACACTTTTGGGTTTTTTTTTTGTGGTTGTTTGTTTTTCTTTGTTGATTTATTTGAGGGTTATTTTGCTTAGTTTTGTGCTGTTTGAGCTGCTCCTTCCAGATTCTATTTCTATACAATCAGATAATTGGATTGTGTTATTCTATCTTTTTTGCTGATAATGATAGTAAGACAGATTATAAGGTCATATGAGGCTTTAGTCACTGATGTTTCACAAAGTTTACTCATTGCAACATCTTTTTTTATCAGATCTGTTACGAAATACATTAGTGACTACAGCAAAATCAATATAATCTCCTGCATAACATAATAATATATACCTTAGCCAAAGAGACAAAGGGGAACTTGTCCATTTCCAGCACTGTCTCCTCTCCACTCTGTCCGTTCAGCTGACCCTTCAGTATTCGAGCCGTCGTCACAGTTGGGACTCCCATCCCTAAACACAAAAAGCAGGTCAACTTTAAAGATTGATTTTGCCTCAGCGGGGACAGAAAGAGTCCAACCTCACGATGCTAAACATGAAAGCTTTTCATTCTCCGTTTTATTGTTCTCTGTTTGCAACAAATGTGCATGTTTTCATTGACATTTTAGAATCGGGGGAACTGCTTCAAGCAAAACATTTTCTTTGACTCGCATTGCATGAAAAGAAACACAAATGGTTACAAAGAAGTGGGAATCTTTTGTACTGCAGTGAGAAATTTTACTCTTCTCTACAGTTTTTGTTTGGTTATCTCTACCAAGAAATGAGGCTACTCACAGCAAGACGTGTTCACACAAACTTTAGGTCAAACTTTGGAAATGTGCTGAATGATTCTGTTTACTTTTCTAACATGAGTGCCTGAAGTAAAGTGTTTAAAATATGCCAATGTAGCAAACTACTGTAACCTCTCTTTGTATTTGTGTTTATTTGGATAAAACGTTGTTAAAGACTTTCGTGCAGTTTTGAAGCTCTAATTTTTGACCAAAACCAGAGGTCTGCAGAGGTCAGGCTTTAACTCTCCCTCACATAATAGGAGATAGTACTTGGAAATCATTTTCTAGTTGTTATTTTTCTCAGTATTCTGTAAATGGGCTAACATGAGCATGAACGCAAGAATATGCAAGAAAGAATGTCACGCTGGGTGAGCAGAGCAGAAAGAAAGCAGAGGCCCGATGGAGGATAAAGGTTTTTGTGGAAACAGTGAGCGTCCCAACACAAACAGAAGCGCAGCGATCTGATGGCAGCACGGCAGCTTCGCCTGCTGCTGTTCATTTCCTTCAGGTTAGAAAATTTCTGAAAAATCTCACTTGTCTCCTGCATCCATGACTCTTTTATGGTATTCAAGCCTAAATAAAAGAATAACTAATCTCTGGAAATTATCTTCTGAAAAATTAAAACCCATTACTGCAGTGTTTCCCGTTCCACTTTATTTCACATTATTTAAAAACAAACATTCTTGCCATAAATAAGGATGTAAAAGTAATTTCACTGCTTACCATCACCAAGAAAGAGGATGATATTCTTTGCTTTGTTTTTATTGAGATGTTGGACTGTCAACGCAGACTTCAGGGCCCGCTGAGCCTTTGTGTGCCAAAACTTGGGATCTTTTTCTTCTTCTGTGTAATAAAGCAAGCAGATCAGGTTAGATCTGATGGTTTCATGAAGCAACAGTAGAAGGTTTGTCTGTAAATATGCTGAGTGTAATAAATGGGAGGAATTTTGTCAAGTCAAATAGTAATGACTGACTGTCAAAAGTTCAACTATGCAGGGATTCAAGCAACTTATGAAAAAGAAAGAATAAATGTTGAGCACGAAGCAGAATATGGTAAACATTCGTTGGTAAAGAAAAGACTTTTCACCACAGAACCAAGTTTTTTTTTCCATTTTCAAGGAAATAAGACTGTTGGAGATTAGTTGTAGACGATATAGATAGATATATTATAGTTCGAGACAGAACCAGAAGCCACACAGGATGAGCGCCCCCTAGTGGCTGGCTGCAGTACAATCTTTAAGTCCCGCCCCTTCATGTAAACAAAGGGAACATTTTCCTGACGAAAAAATAAAAATACACTTCAGATCATTTTTTTCAGATGTTGACTTTTGTTGATTCCTGCAGCTTTCACTTTGCTGCTGTATGTTCAAAAATACATTTTTTAAATTAGTATTGCTAGTAATTAAGGCTTAAATAAAAGTGTTGTTTTACTGTGATTGGCAATATTTAAGCAAGTTAGAACAGTGTGTAGGTGGGACTTTCATATCAACAATACTGCCCTGCATTCCTAGCGCAGCACCCAAAAACCAGCCATTTTGGCTTCAGTTCAGAACAACAGGAGAAGGCAGAGATACTTTGTACATCTTTATTAATGTTGATGTTGAAGACTTAATATTATGAGGAAAATGCACAAATTTTCAGTTTCAGTCATACTGAATTTGTACTTATGATACAAGCCAGTTAGTTTGCACTGGGAGTATCTGGCAACATTCACACAACAACAAAATTGTTAATTTATGAAAACTTGTGGTTGCCAACAATCGTGCACAGTTCTCAGAAATGTTGTGCAACAATGGCACGACAATTATGTATGGGAATTGAGAAATCTGAGGGCTGTGCCCTGGCAGAACAGGATGGTGGGATTAGAAAACCGTGATTACTGGATTTCTAACTGAACTGACAATATTTGTCTGAGGTGACACCTTTCCTTCTTTCCTCCTTTTCTTTGTGTGCTCTCAGAGCTCCACAGCACACCAGCAGCTGTGATCATCAGTAAAATAAGTTGTTTCAAGACATTACCTTGCAGGTTTGTTTATTTTGAATTAATTAAGTCTTTGTTACTACTTTAATAAACTTTGACAGCTTTTAATGTGTATAAAACTTGACTACAGCTTGTAGCAATAACTGCTTTATAAATTAAAGTGTCCACTGAGAATAAACACTTCAATACACATTTTATTTTTTATGTGTCTATTTTAAAAGTGCTTTGTGCACTTAAAGTGCTTTGTGCCCCGAGTGCTTTGTTTATATTTAGTTTTGACTCGTAGTTCAGAATTGCTTATCAATATATCTGAAAAACTACGGAAGTAAACTCTTTCAAACTGCATCATTTGATATAGTTCAGGATAACATTTTTTACGTTTAGTTTCATACATAGCAATGAGCACCTTTACCAAAAATCAGCTGCATCATATGAGATTATTTGATAGATTCTTACTTGTATTCAGATCAAACAGGACATTTCAAGTCTTCTCTGGAAGATGAAAATATGACATTCTCCACAGCAGATATTCATCAGAAAATTTGCCCTTACGCTCTAAACCACTTTTTAAAACTTGAAAGGCCCTCTCAAATTCGGTCAGTAACAATAACACAACTTCAAAAGACAAAATGGAGAAGTCTCTAGCTTTGAGGAGAACAGATGCTTTGGAGAACTCTGAAACACAGAAACTCAACTTTACACCAAGCCAGAGAAAAGGACCAAAACAACACATTATTTCATTTAATTAAAATATCATGTTAGGGTTAAATGACAAATTTCTAACCGTAATAATGATGTACTTGAACTTTGAAAAAGTACATCTGTAAAATATTGTGATTGGAAAAAAGGGATGAAGAGGTAATTAACTGAAAGGACTCCGGTTACAGCTTCAACTACAACAATGTTCCAGCAGCATAGCTCTGGGTGAGCCTCTAAAGTTCAAGTCTTATTAGAAGTTAGAAGTTGTTATCAGGAAAAACCTGTCAATGTCAGTGCAGCAAGATAACATTGTTCTTAAATTCCTGTTATTTTCTGTGGCGCCAAGAAACTGAACTCAGCTGCAAAAATATTCACTGTGTTTTAAAACAAGAACTTCCTTAACTTCCCTGAAAAATTAGAAGCGTGCTCGTGAAATCTTGGAAACATCCTGTTTGTGGCAGGCATCTCCTGCCAAACTATAAACAGCTACTTAAGGAGGGTTTTTTTTTTTCTGCACATTAACTCACCTGGAAATGGCGGCTTCCCCAAGCTTCCTGAGATAAAACAGGAGCAAGCGATGAGCAGGCCAAACACCTTCATGCTGTGGTCTGACTGTGGCTGATGCGTAACTCTAGACAGCCATAAGATGCTACTTTGAGAAGCTGAGGGATCCCGTCTGCAGTCGAGTCACAGCTGCAAGAGAAGAAGAACACACGCCAGTAATTAAATGTGTCACCTTGTCATTCACTGACTCTGACATGCTTCTTTAATATTTATTTACTCCATGATGATTTGACTAACCACACATATTAAGCTCAATGTGTCCAGTGGGATGTTGTTTGTGGACATGTTATCATATTTTAGAGTTAAAGTTAGCTTTATTTTATGGCTAGCTTGACAACAAACTTCAAGGCTTGTGACTCAGTTTGTTTTTCTGTTATGACCACTGTGGTCAGATTCTTTATTTAACACTCTCTTCAAAGAGAACACAAGCATATTTTTAAGTTTATGCAATATTTTTCATACACATTTACATTTCTTCTGAAACCCTTATTTAAATATGTTTGAATAATAGCAAGTCCAATGTTGTGACGCATAAAGGAGCAATGCCCTGACTTGATTATGTTTGTCACATTCCACACAAAGAAAATACAACTTAAGAGAAGCAGAAAACTCAAGAAGAATACTGACAATTGTTTCCATCTCATAAGGCTGCATAATTACAGATATGTCTTTGATTTGTTGGTCTGAGAAGTCAAAAAGTCCCTGAGACCCAAACAAGCTTTGCATGGGAAAGAAAAGCAGAGTTTTGTAAAGTTGAGCCTGTGGTCACAACTGGGGCCCTCATGAGTTCTGGTAAGGCTTTTATATATAATTATCCACACCCTCCTCCTTTCTTCCTTGTGCTTATAGTCAAGGTCATTTTAATGGGATTGAGAGGCTTAAGAGCCATAACAAAACTTAAGGTTACATTTGTAACCCTGGCTCTCTGATTGCATGAGTGAGGTATGTCACTATGAGCTATGCTCTCCCATGAGCTATGCTCTCCCCCTCAGAAGCTCCTATTTCATTACGCCAGTCATTAATGGTTGGCAGCTGTGACACTGATGCCAAGTAAATATAAGCCAGGAACTGTAGTTATTCTAATGGATACATCTCTTCCTTTCTTCAAGCAAGGAGGGTGAACAGGTGAGATACCTCACTCATGTTATCAGAGAACCTCAAGTTCTCTTTTGAACATTCGCCTGGTGTCTCACCATGAGGATATATAGAGTCCCCACAAACTGCAGGTGAACCTGACTGCAGATCATTTCAGAGGAGTTGCACCAGAGGCAGGTGTATCCAGAAATAAACCATGCCAGTGTAAGTGCAGTGACATCCAACCTGAAGAATGCTGCAAAGGTATGGAGCTCAGTCTTGTAGAGAAATGCCAACGAACATGGCCCCAGAATCTGCTACTCCACTTGTGGAGTGGGCACAGAGGCCTTAGGGCGTCTGAAGGGTCCTACTCACATAGACTATAGGAATACATAGCGTCAACTAGCCAGTGAACCATATTCTGTTTATAAATGGGTTTGGAAGCATGTGGTTTAGCCCATGAGATGAACAGCTGATCAGCCTCTTGTCCTATCTATGCAAAGGTGCAGGGCATGAACAGGGCTTAACATATGGAGCTGTTGTTCCTCGGGTCAGGCAAAAAGCAGGGGGTGGAAGGACTACAGTTCAACAGGAGAGCTCAGCAACATTGGGTTCTTAAGAACAAATGCTTGCCTTGGCCACAGTGAGATATTTAAGTCCTCGACCGCAAACTGAGCACATTCTGGATTAACAGAGAGTGCATTAATGTCACTAACCCATATGGCAGAGGCCAGAGCCAGCAGGAGGGGATATTTTAAATGAGAGCACCTTGATATTCACTTGACCTATAGGCTAAAAAAAAAAGCCTGTGACAATGCGTCCGGATCAGTCAGGTGGTCCCAAGGTGGGGAAATCTGTTTGGACACCGGCCATAGCTGGAGAGCCCCTTTCATGAAGCAATAAACAAACGTGGTGTAGCCCCACTGGCGTGTTGCAAAACCCAACATGGCATGCAGAAACTGCTGCCAGATAAACTCTGATGATAGAAAAAGCCTTTCTTTTGTCCAGTACTTCCTGCAAGAATGACAGGATGACGTCTATGGAGCAGGTGAAGCACCACTTTTTAAACACCCTCCATTTGGAGATGTAGAGGATCTTTGTTGGAGGTGATCTAGTGCTTTGAGCTGTCAAAACAACATTAGCAGGAAGGTCAAGGATGGTGGAGAGTGTACTTCACAGTCAGATACCAATTGACTGCTTGATAGAGACCGAAATAACACCAAATGATCAACTGGTCCTACCAGGAAAAAAAAAAAAAAAAAAA